>NC_039260.1:6739732-7039732 GCF_003368295.1 Carassius auratus
GAGTCCTTGGACCGTTTTTAACACTGCTCTGTGTCGATAAGACTTTAGCAAAGAGCGCGCGGCTGTACATAAGTGGAAAGATGCCATTGCGCGCCTGACAAATAAGCACCAAAATAAACCTTGTGTTGCAATTCGCATCCACTTCCGGGCTCTCTTAAAGGAACCGCGCACAGTTGTGTCCAATGCATGAAAGGCACGGAACACAGGTGTTCCTACAAACTCAAATGTATGGAGTAAGCTTTTAAAAAAATATTATAAAAATTAATACAGTAATATATTGGGATATTTAAACGGTAGGGAAGGGTAGATGCCTTAGCAAAAGTATTTTAGTAAAAGAAAAAAGGTATACAAAATATTCATGTATGTATAAACAAACAAATTCATTCATTCATTCTATGCAGTCTATCAATGTATGCAATTATATGTAAATTCATACCACTGCATGATTATACAACTAGATATAAGATAACAAGATATAAAAATTAATAGATGTTCTGGTTTCTCTGATGCAATTTTATGTAAAATAGTTTATATTTAATTACTTAATTCCGTTTGCATATCCAGAAAACGTGTAATAGTAAACAATTGTCCTATTGCATTGTCATTAAACAACTGGTGAATATGATGATATCTGTTAGTAAAAGTGAAAGGTTCATATTTTGGTTTTGTGAGTCCCCCAAAAAAGGCTGACATGCATGCAAGGTCAAAAAACACTTTCATTGTCTCATAATAAACATTTATTTTTACCTTATTTACTTAACGACTCCCAAACGATTCGCTCAAAGATTCGTTTTCCCAAACCCCTCCTTTTGTGTGACGCTAATCTGCAGTGATTGATCTGATTTGGTCTCATTTTGACGTCACCATTCATGGAATGCCTGATGCAGCGTTTGTGAGCGAAGTGCTGCTTTGTGTACAGCGTTGACGGGGAAACAGCTAGTGGCAAATTTGCATTTTCATTCAGAACGTGGGATGACAATATGCTCATGTTTCATGATAACATCAATATGAGTGGAATATGAGATAAGAGATCTTAAAATTCATGGGTATCAAATACAATCATCAGAGACCATAACAAATAATGTTTTAAGACATGTATATCTATATTAATAATTATATCATTAAATATAATTGTAATGTTACTGTCAGGAGAAATCCCTCGTCTTCATATTTAACGTTGGTAGGTTAACTGGTGATCAATCGCTGTTGTTTCAGTGGCAGCAGTGTTAGCAAATCAGAAAACAAAGAACACGGCTCTATGCCAAAATAAACCAATGGCGTGGGCTTGAGGCGGGAATATCTTTTTGTCCGACCAATGGGAGTATTTGGGGAAATCTGTTTGGAACGCAATTTTTTAATCAGTTCCATTTTGGTGTGGTTTGTGGTCTAGACGCGTACGTCAGGTTTTATGCTGTCGAGTCAAATAAACTTCAAACGCACATGCAATTTTTAATTAATATTTGTTGGATCAGAAGGTAATTTTGCAATCACCCGGGAAATATAGCATAAACTGGTCTTTAATTAGCAACACCAAAAACTCTCGTCTGTAAGCACGCGGATTGATTACAACCGCACAATATACGGATTTGCAGGTATTACATTAATGTTGATTGATTTTATTCCCATTTCAATTTTAATACAACTGTTTTAGCATTGCTAAAGTAATTAGTGAATTCATTTTGTGAAGTTTATGATCGGATTAAGACGCCCGATTTGCACAAGAGCTCCTTTCATTGAAATATGAATTCTGCAATGAATTCAGTTGAATTGTTGGCATCATCTTTTAGGGATGGCAGAAGAATCTAACTCCCTGAAAGCTGTGGGAAAGGAGTCCAAAGATAATCCAGGCTCAAATGGAGACGCACTTGTGTGAGTAAAGCTGTTAGTGAAATTACAGCGCACTATGCATCACAGATAAATGTTGCACTGCGTGTCCAATCACGTCATATCCTCACCACTTGTCCAAATGTACTGTAGGTAAAATAATCCCTTGATTTTGACTGATTTCAATCCAGTAATTGTGCTTTGCTGGCACGCTCTATTCAAACTCACACATCACCCCTAATGCTTCTGTAAATTCTTTATACGAGTATACAAGTGAGCTAAATATTTGTTGTTCAACTGAGAATAAGCACGATTTAATAGCAACACAAACAACAGCTGCACATTATTATACACAGCGCTGCACTTTGCAGCAGGAAACGCCTTTTGCATTACTGCGAGACAAATTGAGCCTCCCAAACAAATGATGTGCACCAGAAATCGTAAATCTAACCAAGTGTGAAGTGAGTGCCAAAGAGCTTGCATTCATTATTCAGTGAGTTGTACTCCGTCTTCTTTATGAATAAGTTATTTTACTTTGATATCTAATGCATTATATTGGCACACTAACGGCGGGGACATCCATCCGTCTCTGGCGTGTGTAATTAATCTGGTGAAAGACTTGGACACCTGTAAGTGTTGCTGACAGCAGCCTGTTGTGACGAGGCCTTCTGGCAAGCTGTCACACACTCCAGTGAAGGGAGAAGTTTATTTGTAAAGTGCTAATATGGATTCGGAACTCTTCAGCTCTAATGGCCTTTTTATGTAACCCCTCGTCTCATCCATTCCCACCCCTCCTTCTTTTCTCATTTATGTTTGTCTTTTGTCTCATATTCCTCTCATCATCTTTTCTTTTTTTGTTCCACCGCAGAGTAAAGCCCAAGAAAAAGAAAGCAAAGGCCAAAGGCAAGGCGAAGCCTCAGCACGAAGGGACGGAGAAAACACACAGGAAGGTAATTTTTCAATGTCACCATTCATTTTCTTTCGTCATGCCCCTGGGATTCTCTCTTCAATCCGGTTTAATTAAGAAGCCCTGTTAGCTTTGCTTTGAAGGAATATTATGCAGACATATCATTCAAAGACTGCTTCGTACTGTAGGTTACAGAGACCCAAATATAACAAGAACCGACTGCTGCACAGAGCATAACCTAAAAGCATTTAGTCAGCGAGCAGTCAAGTCTGTGATCGGGATGTCAGATTTATAGGTTGTGAAAACCTTGATGTAACAGAATAGACTGTTATGCAGAGCGAAGCAAACAGGGCTGTCTTCCCTCTTCAGGGCGGTTGCACGAAACCGCTCATTATCCGCGAACAGTAGGAATAGTATTTTGCCACTATGCAAGACTGTTATTAAAAGGGTTAGTTCACCCAAAAATGAAAATTGTTATTAATTACTCACCCTCATGTCGGTCCAAACCCATAAGACCTACGTTCATCTTCAGAACACAGTTTAAGATATTTTTGATTTCGTCCGAGAGCTTTCTCTCCCTCCATTGAAAATGCATGTACTGTATACTGTCCATGTCCAGAAAGGTAAGAAGAACATCATCGAAGTAGTCCATGTGACATCAGAGGGTCAGTTAGAATTTTTTGAAGCATCGAAAATACATTTTGGTCCAAAAATAACAAAAATTATGACTTTATTCAGCATTGTCTTCTCTTCCGGGTCTGTTGTGAGCGCGTTCACAACACTGCAGTGACGCTGCTGACGTATGATGCTGCTGACATGTTCTCTTTGTTATTGGGCGCGTCAGAAAACGCATCAGCAGTGTCATACGTCAACAGAAGACAATGCTGAATAAAGTCCTAATTTTTGTTATTTTTAGACCAAAATGGATTCTCAATGTTTCAACAAATTCTAACTGACCCTCTGATGTCACATGGACTACTTTGATGATGTTTTTATTACCTTTCTGTACATGGACAGTATACTGTACATACATTTTCAATGGAGGGACAGAAAGCTAAATCTAAAATATCTTAAACTGTGTTCTGAAGTTGAACGGAGGTCTTACGGGTTTGGAACGACATGAGGGTGAGTCATTTGACATAAATTTCATTTTTGGGTGAACTAACCCTTTAATGCAACCTACGTCCAGCCATGCTGATATTTTTGTAGAGGAATATGATTCTCCTTGACAGCTCTGGGCTCCGGTTTGGCCTCAAGTGATCTGGATGGCTTTCCTTGATAGCAGGTTGTAAGCCATTTATTAGACTGGGCTTCCCTGTGGTGCGTCAAACCCACAAATAGCCCTTCTTTCCCCCTGCACCTTACATTAGCATAATGCGGCTTCTTGAGCTTCTTCATCTCTTTGATATTTCCATGTATTGCCTCTTCTTTATTTAATACCTGCCACCGTAATAAAGTGTTTTACGAGTACTTGCACAGTGGAACAAGATCCTTGTCAAGTCGGTATGTAGGTTGCTTCGGACTTATTTTTGATTTTTTTTTGTTAAATGCTGTCTTTTGTACTATTTAAACATACATGCATATATATATATATATATATATATATATATATATATATATATATATATATATATATATAAACATACATTTTATTTAATTATATATTTCATTCCATTTTTTATATAATTATTATAATTGGGGAAGCAATACATAAGTTTCCATCATCTAGTTGTCATGTTTTTATTTTTTTATCTTTCAGATGAAAACGCCTAAAGAAGAGAGCATGGACTTTGAAGACCGTGGTGACAGAAGGTACAGTGAGATCGCTGTGTCACATGTGATGGTATTTTTAGTAGCCAGTACTGCACATGCAGTTTCACAGATTCAGGCTTTTGATTTAGAGAAATGGCATCAGCAGCCAGCAGCTGCACTTGGAAATGAGTTTTAATCCATTTACGTTTCAAATATGCAATCATAATCTTTTTTTTTTCTTGCCTTTTGGATTTGATGAAAATTAATTCTGATGATTTGAATGTGCACAGTTCTGGACAATATCCATTCCGATTTTCTCGCTACATTGGCTGTCTTTCAGAAAATTAATTTATTTATTGGAAAGAAAGCTGCGGCATGTCAGAAAAGTAATAAGTGAAAAGCATTCAGATCAGACTGGGTGGGACGGGGTCCTGGGGGGATAGAACAGAGCCTGAGGCATACATCTAAGCAAGCAGACATTTAACATAAAATTATTTCATATACTAAAATTTGATATGTAAGATTTTTAGAAAGTTGGACCATCTAAAATCTCTCGTTGGCTGTTTCTGTCTCCCGATAAGAACAGTACGTCTCTAATCAGGGATTTTGACAATCAGGCGCTTTGTAAATCAAGTCCTGCCAATGATTGCAGGTGGGAGGCTGATTTACACGACAGAGGTCAGACTCTAAAACTGCTGAAGGTGTCCTAGTGTTCTTTTACACTTAATCTCTCCCAGAAAGTTCTCTGCTGAATTGAATCGTTTGTTATGGTAATTGTAATTAATTGATTTGTTCTGTTCACCTCCCGCCACATCTGAATCATGCTTTATGGAAATTGAAGCTTGTATCTCTCCGCAATTATCCTTGGGCATAATTACCGTAATTATATAATTATCATCAGTGGCCATTAAGCATTATTGTGTAATCACTGTAATTTAGTCATTGTCATTGGTCAATGCATATCTGTCCTTATGAGTTTATTTATTTATATATATATATATATATATATATATGTGTGTGTGTGTGTGTGTGTGTGTGTGTGTGTGTGTGTGTGTGTGTGTGTGTGTGTGTGTGTGTGTGTGTTTTTTGGTTGTTTGTCTCATTTAGGTCTCAGGTGAATGTGAAGGAAGAGCCAGAGGAAGATCCAGACTTTGTAACAAAAGGGAAAAAGAGGAAAAGAAAGGTGGATAACGCGGATGGTCCTTCTTCTACCTCTGAAGCTCCTTTGTAAGTGTTTGTTTTTCCTAGGCCCTATTTGACCCTATGTGACCCTATACCACTTTGAGATTTGGCTGAGATACAACTATTTGAACATCTGCAAAAAATCCAAATATTGAGGAAAATAGCCTTTAAAGGTGTCCAAATGTCCAAAAATATCTTCATGGAACATGATCTTTACTTAATATCCTAGTGATTTTTGGCATAAAAGAAAAATCGATCATTTTGGCCCATAGATTGTATTGTTGGCTATCGCTACAATATACCTGTGCAACTTATGACTGCCTTTGTGCTCTAGGCTCACATATTTTGCATTTGAGTCAGTGGGGTAAGCTGCACCACTTTTTACTTAAAGGGATAAATCACCCCAAAATGTACTCATCTTTGTCATTCCAAACCTACCACTGACTTACTATTTCAAAAAGACATGTTTAGCTGAATGTCAAAAGCTACTTTTTGTCCATACAGTGAAAGTGGAAGATAACAAGGACATCCGTGGCCACCTTTTATGTTCATTTTATGGAAAAGAGGCAGCTTGGATGTTTAATAGTTAATGGCAAATCTTTTTTTTTTGTTTTGTTTATCAAATTACCATGGTTTTGTGCATCGGAGGTTTACCAACATACATGATAGGGCTGCACGATATTGGAAAATTTTATTGCGATATTTTTCTGCGATTAAGAAATCTAATCAAATTTTTTCTTACAAACAAAAATGGGGTGAGCACACTTCCATTCTCATTTTAAATGATTTAAACATCAGAGTATTATTTAAATTAGAGTAAATTTTTTTTTGTAACTTTAGGATATGGTTTGAATTGTTAACATATTAACTAACATGAACTTACCACTAGCAATACTTTTGTTACTATATTTATATTAATCTTTGTTTATCTTAGTTTATAAAAACATAGCTGTTCATTGTTTGGTAATGTTACTTCACAGTGCATTTACTAGGTTAACAAATACTGTACAACTTTTGATTTCAACAATGAAGGCTATAGCCTAAATGTTGAAATTAACAATGTTGTAGAAGTGCAGTTTAGTAATAGTAAATGTAAAATAATGGTTTAATAGAACATTCTTGTAAAGTGTTACAGATTTTTTTTATACACCAATTCAGACGTCTCGTGTTCAGTGTTGGACAGGTCAGTGTTGTTAAAACCATTCATTAAATTGAATCGGTTCAAAGGAATCATTAGTTCGCGAATCAGACGTGTACGGCACGCGTTGTGTAATTATCTCTGCAGTTTAGGATATCGCACACAATATTTGACAACACAGAAAACATTTCATCACTGCATAGTTTTTTTTTTTCTATACCATCGTGTCAATTGATTTTGCTTAATATGCGCGAGGGAGAGGGAGCAAGACAGCGCTCGTGGTGTTTGAAGAAGGTGAGCTTGTGCGTGCGTTTGATTTTTGCGCATGGCCGGGGCACTCTCTCTCTCTCCCTCTCTCTCTCTCTCTGCTCGTTCTTATATGCGCCCCGTTAAACTGATGGGACTTAAAAACACATGCAAATTATAAACTTTCACTCTATGATGGTTAAGCTGTGCAATTAATCCGCAAATCCCTTTCGTCAAGGGCCGGGGAGCAGCTGGCCCGTACAGTTAGTTAATGAATAACAGATCAACTACGACAGCCTACATCGCACATCCTGCGATGTGACTATGGTGGATTCGTACATCGCGATATCGATGCTTAAATGACACATCGTGCAGCCCTAATACGTGATATGCATTTTATTCCTGAACAAATGGGCTTTTTACATAACTGGATGTAAAATAGCATTTTAGGATGGATTTCAGAGACCTTGCTATTAATTGTCTAGCTTATTTAATTTTAACGTTTCTCAAAGAGGATGGAATTTCTAGTGATAGTCGCCTTTGAATTTTTAGTATGATAAAAGTGGTCATGTGTATTAATCTCAGACAGCTCTTTATGCTGTGCCCATTCTGTATATAAACTGCTATTTAAACATTTGGGGGTTTATGTTTTTGAAAGTCTCTTACTGTTTGTTCACCACGGCAGCAGATATTTTATTGCAAATCCATTTAATTGCCCCAATTATGCCATTTTAAGGTTGCTAATATTGTTTTATGAGTCTCCTAAATAGGGCTGGGCGATATAACTAACGATATGATCATGTGCATTTAGTCAGTAAATCTGGTTCAGTGATTACCGCTAAATCGCCATCACCTGCTTTCAAATGGAGCGGCATTTATTAGACAGAGCCGTAGATCACTGACAAGCTACGCAATATCACACTCCTTATCGAAGGCGATTTATCTGCAATAATGAACGCGATATTGCGTAGCTTGTCAGTGATCTGCGGCTCTGTGTATTAAATGCCGCTCCATTTGAAAGCAGGTATAGGTAATAGTCGAAAAGGCATTATAGGGGTACTTTAAGTATATTTTGATAAGCATCCCATTATGAAAACTCTTTTCTATTTGTTAATCAGATTTTAAAATGTAGTTTTCTCTGGTGATGGAAAATTGGAACTTTCAGCAGTCTTTGTCACATGATCCTTCAGAAAGATGTTGATTTGGTGCTCCAAAAAAAGGATGCTTTACATGTATTGTCTGCTTGCTGAATTTCTCTGAAAGGCCAAAGAAGAAGAAGAAGAAAGCTGCAGAAGAGGGACAGGAAAATTCTGCAACGGTGAAGAAAAAGATCAAGGGAAAAAAAGAAAAGGTGGGCTTTACCCAGAGTGCATTAGCGGTATATTGATTATAGAGGGAAGAACTGATTGGCAGAGTGCTTGCTGAAATGCTAGAAATTGTGATATTTTAAATCTAAAATCTTTAAAAAGGACACATGCTGAGATAATCTACATAAAGGCACAGTCAGAAAGTTTTGGAATACTGTATGTCAGTAAAGTTTGCTTTAACTATAATTATGTACCATGCAGGGTTGATTTAGTGTTAATGTCTTTACCAGTTTTTGTAAAATGCAATTATTATTTTTTTATGTTCACAAGATGAATAGGCATGTTAGCACTTTCCGTTTTATTCACACTAATCACAGAAATGTAATTTTGTTCATTTAATTAGCTTTTGCTATGTATCTAAACTGCCTTCTGCAGGTCAACGTCAACTTCACAATCACCCTCCAATTTGATGGATTTAAAAGACCATATCACAAAGTGATTCCCTGTGCTGGAAAGCCGTCATTTTGTTCAACATCTGTTGCTCTTGACCATTGATGGTAATTTTAGTTTTGCAGAGAGCAGTTTTGGAGAACATTTCTCTCTTGCAGAGCTAAAAATCTTATTTTCAGAAGAAACCTTTAACAGTTTTTTGTCCACACTGCCCCTCAGGAGTTCGTTCTGTCAGGTGTTGTCGATTTGCCAACTGCAGACTAGACATCGGTGCGCTTCAATTTCTCAGAGTAGTTTTATCTTTGGAAAAGTAAATGTTTTGTGTCTCATGTGGATCCACCAGTGTCTCAATGAGAAAAGCTTATCTAAATAGCAAAATGCAATTTGTCACTATTGTATTCCTCCATTGTAACAAATAATACATGTTTAGATATCTATAGCTTGCAAGTTTCACCCCCATAAACTCTCTAAACAGCAAGACTTGCAAACAAACCGTCAACAGCTAAAATAATTTATCCTGCTTTTGCATACATCCTGTTTTTACAGTTTCACAGTTCATACTTGTTGATTTGAGTGTTAATCTTCCTGTCAAGTTTAGGATTGCAATGTTGTGCCAAAAGTGTATTTATAAAAGTTTAGATCTAAAAGTTATCTAGGCGATATGGTCAATTAAAACGTTTTATTTATTTATTTATATATATTTTTTTCTCCCTCTTCCCAGGGCTCAGCTTAAACATTTTTATTGAACTGACATGTATAAGATGTAGTGAACATTGTTATTAAACATTGTGATTTCTGCTAATTTAAATATGACACTAAGGCCATGTTAACTAGCTAAGATTTGCAACTCCTGCAAAATGCAGACAATATTCACAAAATGTGCAAACGATGACTCCTTTTCCCCTTTAAAAGGTGATAAAAGAGGAAGGAGGGCGTTCTGTCTCCACTAAGAAGAAAAAAACCAAGGAAGAGATTGAGGCAGCCAGGGCTCTCAAGATTAAGAAGAAAGAAGAGGAAGAGAAACAAAGATGGAGATGGTAGGCTCTCTGCATGCATCTTCTTGTCTGTATAGAAGGAGCGAAACCTTTTAGCCCAGAAGTTTTGTTTGTCTCTTATCATCTTTTCTCGACTTCTTGACTTTTTCGCAGGTGGGAAGAGGAGAAGTATGAGGATGGAGTTAAATGGAAGTTTCTAGAACACAAAGGGCCGTATTTCCCTCCCAAATATCAAGCCCTTCCAGATGATGTCAGGTTTTACTATAACGGTATGTATTCAGATGTTATAAAGATCTAATTGTGTCCGTTGTACTGGTGCTTCACATCATTTCAAAGCAAAGCATGTTAAAAAGTAAGAGTTTTTGGTCAGAGGGAGGCTAGTTCATTGGTCAATGCCATTCCCTTTAATTTTCTTGGTTTGGGCACGCAGCCCAGCGCAGGGTTGACCTGTTCCTCCGCTGGTGTCAGGTGTACTCTAGAGAGCATAGGAAGAGTCTTTAATCTCTTAGCTAAACTTTAAGGTCAGCTTCCTCTATTAATATCCACTCTGCCATTTACCGTAGAGAGGCGTTTCTTAAACTATAAGTGCATTTCAGAAGGCCCAGGCCATTAATCTTCAAACAATAACCCAGAGGGGGAAGTATTTGGATTTTGTGCCTGAGACTCTGAACGGTAAGCTATAAATGCAGTTTTGATTATATTTGTCCTAGGCCATGATTCTCGGTGATGCATTTAAAGTCTATTTCGCGGGGTGAGCTGGCGAGTCCTGTGGGAACGCGAGTCTGATGACTCATCTTAACGTGGTTATAAAAACCTTCAGCAGTCTTCTGTAGTAGATCTGTGCAAACGATATCGTGTTTGTGTGCTTTTGACTCTTATGTTCTTATGTCTTAAGAGGAAATACGCTAATAAATAAATGAACCAATGTTTATCTGCCGAATTTTCAGAAGCGAACTTTTAGTTATTAGAATGCTTAAATTTAATGCATTCAGTTTTAAAGTATTCCGCTTGCAAGCAGATAGACATGAATGAAATCTCAAATCATTCAGATTATGGAGAAGATATGTAATGTTTTCTTTTCTTTTTTTAAAGATTAGAATAGCGAATTTTGTTTTTGCACCATTCAAACAATGAAACATTTTTTGTTTTGTTTTATTGTGTCCGATTGACACTGTATTATCCCATGAGGCTTTGGGATTCACTATATTTGTGAAGGACTGTTCAATTTAAATAAAAAATAAGTTAGTAATTGTTTTGATATTATGAAATATTACCAATAAATGGCCAAAGTTAAAATTCTGTTCCATGTATTTTTTTGTTCCATACTTTGACCCAACCCACTCATAGCTGGTGTCTTTAGTCGCTAACGTTCTTATAGCGAGTAAAAATGTTCTGTTTTGTTGTAGGAAAGCCAGTGAAGCTCAGCCTGCCAGCTGAAGAAGTGGCCCTTTTCTTTGCTCAGATGCTGGATCACGAATACACCACAAAAGACGTCTTCCGCAACAACTTTTTCAGGGACTGGAGGAAGGTAAACCTTTCTGACACTTGTAAGCCCAGCTCAATCTTCAACCACTAGCTTTAACACTTACACGTTTGTGGAGGCTCTAGTAGGGATGGGTGTCAGGTTATGAGTATGGAAGAGTTATGAAGCTTACAGCATCCCAGAAGGCCTCGGGGCGTATCATGCAGAATTAATTTTGTGCTGCTTAGTGCTCAATGCTCTTGAAAACACGATTTGTGTAAAGGCATTGATATGCTAATCCAGACAACTCGCTTCCTGCATATGAACAAATCCAATTTAACTGTTTTATTATAACACGGAAGCCCCTGCTCGCTTCACTGAGCACAGTCTCCGCCCCGTGCCCGACTGTCAATCTAGAGAACGAGCGAGAGAAGAATTGAAGTGATGAGACACTGGCTCTATTATTATAGTGCTTTTGCAAAGTGTTGTGAGAGCATTGTTGTGTCAGCTTGTTTGTTGCTCGCTGTTTTTCTCTGGGTGATCTGCAGTGTAGCGCTTTTAGCAAACACTTGTTTAAAAATGTTCATTTAGATGTGTCATGACCTTTTGACCCATTTAGTACTCATTAATGGAGACCAAACTTCTGAGTAACATTGGGGGTTCGGTGGATAATGAATTTCAGTGTATGGGTGCCCAGTGTTGTGCACATATTCATTGACTGTGCAGTGCAGACAGCAATTATAAAAATAAGGTCAATGAAAAGTGTTCTGGGAGGGAGGAGGCATGTTTATGTACTTCTTAGCATTTGGTAATTACTGCACATTAGAGACCCGCTACAACTGGGCACCACAGGATGTAATCAGGGAGCAGCTTAAAGAGGTGGTTTACTACGTTTATTTTCTAGGCATGATTGGGTTTATTGGGTGCAGTCTAACATGTGTTCATGCTTCCATTATTATATATTTATAAATAATATGAATGAAAAAAATAAAATAAAAAAATATATATTTATATATATAAAAAAAAAAAAAAATATATATATATATATATATATATATATATATATATATATATATATATATATATATATATATATATATATATATATATATATATATAAGGGATGTAACAATTCACTCAACTCATGATTCGATTCACGATTTTGATTTCAAGATTTGATTCATGATTTTATTTTATTATTTTTTTAACAAACTTTAAGACAAATTATGAATGAAATGTGTCCTTTTATTATTGCTTGGACAAAATGCTGTATATTTCTTTGTGAAATTGAAATATATCAAATAATATACTAATAGCACTGGCATATAATTGCTCTTTTGATGGTTTTGATTGCTTCTGTTGTGCTTATTTGTAAATCGCTTTGGATAAAATAATCTGGTAAATGACAATTTACATATAATGTAAATATAAATAACAAAACTAAATTGAAATTTTAAAACAAGCCCCAAATCAAATAATAAGACAAATAAAATCAATGACACGTCGTTCCTATTACATGACCTACCAGGGTCTGTTGTGTTGGTTCACTGGCATTTCATAAATGCCTTTCTGTGACCTCATGGGATATAGAAATCTTGGTGGAAGTAGCAAGTTATTCACGTACTTTTTGCCAACTGTTTTTCAAATACCATAGATTTGTACTGTACTGTTAATTTTGCTTGCTGTTTATTGCCTACTTTCTAGTATTGTTTTTGTCCATACAATCAAAGTCAGTGGTCACCATGTCTGTATGGCTACCAGCATTTTTTTAATAGCTTTTTTGTAGATTGCATAATATATTCCTGTAAAGTGAGTGCAAGATAGTGTAATTGAAAATATAATTAATGAATATATAGAAACAATGAAATATCCGTTATTGGTGATTTATTTTGTTATTGGTGAGTTTGGGAAACTTGTTTTGGAAGCTATTACTGAATTATATCTAAAATCTCTTTTCTAAGTAGACTTACATTGTGTACATGGCAGATGATAAAAGGGGTATAAAGAAATCCCATAAATTTAGACTGAAGGAGGGACCCTCACAACTACTAGATTCATTGTCAGTTAGTATAACCACTCAGATCATACTCGCAACACAATAAAAACACCCAGAATGTCTTTGTAACTGCATATTAATTCCCCTTTAACCTAAAATGTCTTTGCAGTCTGGTAGTGAGTTTTGCATGGGCAAGATCACTTCTGGGTTGCCATTCATAACAAAACTAGCCCAATAACCGTATTTCAAATATAAACCCTCAAAATACCACTCCCATACCTAATATACTTTTACAGTCACTGTTCTGTTATACACAATTTCAACTTTCCTATGTAGTAGTAATCATAGTAGAGCTCACAAGAAACTCAAAGGCTCTTTACCTGTACTACTCCCTAACAAAACTTAATATCAAGCACAGTTTTATCAATGGAAGTATAGAAAATTAATCAAATATTTCAAGTAGAATACACTTTATGCAGTATATCAAACCTTTAACCCAGTGGGAGAAAAATTAATCTGCAACAACAGTTTAAAAGTAAATTGGAGAAAATTGGCCTTTTTTCATTTGTTGCAACAGAAATGTCCTTTTTACCTTTTTAAATATAGTGACATTTCTTGATTGCAAGTCTGTTGTGCCATTTAATCAATTTGATTTCGTCAACAGTATAGACTCATGGATCGTGCTGTGCTCTTATCCATTGTAATTGGTTTGTGGTCAGTGAGGTTCTCGAGTCTGTTCTTGTGCCATTTTTGGGCCCTTCTCTTACTTTTCCTCTTATTTTACTCTTTTCCTCCCCTCTGTGCTGGGCTCTGCTCCCTGGCTAATGGCCCAGGGGTGCCGTTCTTGGTTCGAGTGCGTGTATGCGTGTGACAGAATAGGGAGATGGAGGGGGGCAGGTCAGAGGAAATTGCTTGTGTGAAGTCCCATGGCGCAGGTTCTCTTCACCAGCCCCAGGAGGAGAGATTAGAGTGAATCAGTGTTGGTGTGACATTTAGCACTGCAAAAGTGCAAGAATAAATCATAAACCGACAAAAGAGAAACACGTATGGCAGTCCTGTGTGACCCCTCCATCCCATACATACTTTTCTCTCCCCTCATTTTCGCTTGTTGTCCTCTTTCTCCTTTCCTGTGCCCCACGGGGAAGCTGTGATCATCACAGATGAGGCGATCTTGGTCCTCTAGAGTTGCTTGGATGATCTTTAGTGTCTCCTGGCGTTTGATGTACAGTACTTGTTGTAATTGCATGTCATGAAACAGGCCATATCCCAAAGCAATTTCAGTGCAAAGGATCAGAAAGCAGGCTTTTTTAATCACTGTGATGTAGACAACTGCTAAAAAAAAAAAAACTAGAAATTGCACACTCAAATGAGTTTAACTTAAAGTAGGGCTGTCAATAGTTAAAATTAGAATTAATTAACATAAAATACCAGTTAATTAATGACATAATTTAAATACTTTCTGAGAAAAGCTCCCAGAAGTAGAGCATTCAGGCATTATTATGGAAGAGGAGTAGATTATGGAATACACATTAAGATAAGAAGTCCATTGATTATTAGCTCAAACAATATAACATGGCACTAGCACTGTCAAGGTCATAGGTCATTCCAGTCTGTCTGGAATAGTGTTGTTTTTGGCGGCCTGTTTTAATCTTTTTTTTTTTTTAGTTATGCAATTCTATTTAAGCCAGTCAATATAGTATAAGTACCTAGTAGTATAGACAAAACCAAATTTTTCTTTTAGCCAAACCCATTTCAAACAAGGTTATCTTATATTATTGTTACCTAAAGGCTGGTTTACACGGCAGGATAATTAGGCCGATTTTAGCCCCGATTCACCCCTTCCGACAATTTTAGGATGCTCCGATTATCGTAAAATAATCTGATCAAATATTCCTGCCGTGTGTGGTTTGTTAAGACCGCTCTCCTCTGCTCGGAAGAACGTCGGGACCGCTCCGATCTCAAATCGGGGATATCCAACATGTTGGATTTATTTGGCCCGATTTCTTCTCGTGTGTGGTGTCCCCCGAGGACAAACAATCACGCGTAGCCTGTGGACTGTGGCGTGTAGCCAATCAGAAAGCGAGGTGACGAGGCGGTGAGGAAGTTAGTTACCGGGAAACAAAATCAAAACAGCCAGCGTATATAATATAACAAATACAAATAAAGTCGATGGGCATAACTACATCCACAACTGCAGTCCACCAGAGTACATGGAAACGAATATATGAACGTTTATTTCAACGGTTATTAATCTGTGTAGTACGTAACAACATTTCTATGAGATAAAACAACAACTTTCCTCCATATCATGATGTAGCAAGTATAGTCCATGCTCGCGTTGTCTCCACCTCTTTGACCATTGCCTTTTCTTGTTTTTCTTATGTTTTTTTTCCGTTAAAAACAAAGCACAAACTATGGCCACTGCGTCCTCTTCGTCCGCCATGATTGTTTACTCTGAAGTCACGTTTGATCTCGAGGGATTTTGCGAGATTTCCAGTCTTACCTGGGAATGCTAGGGAGTCAAATCGGTTCGTGTGTGATGTGTTGATATTGCCGTGTGGCTGCACACCACACACTGAACGACCAAAACTGTTAGACCCGTGATTTTTTTTATCGCCGTGTGTGGGGTCTCTCAGGTTTGGAAAATCTGCCGACAATTTTAAAATCGTCCCGTGTGAACCAGGCCTTAAACTCAAGAATACATCCATTCCAGACACGGAAGACTCGCTGATTTGAATTTACACAATTTATTTTACCAACAACCATGTTAGAAGTACACACATCGGCCCCTATCTTTGTGTCACACTTAACTTTGTTTGTTGTTGTCTTCTAAACAATGCCACAAGTGGGGCTTGAGGAAGTGACGGTGCATGCGTCTGCGCAGTGCGACCTGATGCAGCCCTTGAAGTGAGACACAGGAAACAGAAATACTGCATAATCATAATGTGACTAAACCATGGACTTTCCGTTGACTAAAGCAGCACTATTCTGGAATGAGTTGAAGAAACAGAACAAATTAAGACAGACTAAATCCAGAAGAACTGTGGCAACATCTCCAAGGTGCTTCAAGAAACCAACCTCCAAAGCTACAGTATTGGAAAAAGTTTTAGGCTCTTGTGTAAAAATGTAAATGAGGATACTGTCAAAAAATAATATCATAAATAGATTTTCTTCATCAGTTAACTTCTTTTAAAGTCCCCCATGGTGAACAAGTTTTTTTTATGTTGTTTATTTATTTATGTGGTGTTTTTAATATGCTTTTAGACAAACCATGTGTCAATCCATTTATCAACACAATTTCTTAGTATTTTCTCCTTAAAACTGTAGTTTCCCAAAGGAAGTCACAGAAATGGGGTTTGAAACAGCCTTCGGTTTGTATTTGTAATTGGTAATCGAATCGAAAGCTTGTGAACGAGAATCCAATCAAATCGTGAAATGTCAAAACCCAGCTCTATAATCCTTCTTGTAACAATTCTTGCTGCTGATACAGAAAAAGACCAAGTTCTGATGCAGTATGTGAAGTTCTTGTGGTTACGTGTGTGTGTTCCTAAAAAACATCAGGGTGTCTGTGAGCCTTTTCTGGTTTTCACACATACACGCTTACCCAAGGTCAACCAAAGTTCACTTAGTTCAAGCAATTTGTGCCTGGTCTATCACCCTGTATGGATACAAAACGGCGCCTTCAGCTTCATACTTATCAGATGTCTGGTAGACATATGAAGTGAGCAGCAACTATCTTAAATGCCCTATTTGGATGAAACTAGTTTTCCCTGAGGTGTCAAGTTAAATTAGTGTTTCACAGCCTTTAATATTGATTTGAATCCCCTTCAAATCTGTTTTTCTCACCCAACCTCAGGACAAAATTTGGTGCAAGTTATCTGCTTTTTTTTATTCTCTGGGGTCCTCTCTGAGAAACGAAGTGACATCTAGGTAGGAATGTCTGTGTTGTGTCACTGTGCTTCTCCTAATTTATTTTGACCTTCGTCGAAAACAGCACCTAAAGCAAACTTGCTAGTTTCACTGCCTGGTGAACCTTTAATATGGATTTAGACCTTTATGCCAACTTTCTATGTAAAATAACAGTGGGTGGTTCAAGTTCTGCTGGCAATCTCATCTGATTTGGAAATAAAATTAAATCGATAAGGAAAGTTGCTGTTCAGAACGGCAACCGTAGAGCAGCATCTGGTCTGATTCTCAACACCTATTAATTTTTTCTTTTAATTATGTGCATACTGTTATAACTAGCAGCACATGCTGTTTAACCTGTTAAATGTCACCCCGTCCCGTATACGGGACGCCTACGTTGACTATACTATATTACAATCGAATTTAATCTAATCTTGACAAACTATATATCGTTGGAAAGGTCTAAGACTCCCAAATATATATTATACCAATATTTTTTGTTAAAAATTATGTAGGAAAAGTAATAGATCAATTTATGACAAGAGTGCACCCTCAAAAATCTACATTACAAAAGGAGCTTTGACCTTTGTTAAAAAAAAAAGACTTCCTCGTTGCCTTTTTCTCTATCACATTTTAGAAATCATCAGAAGTTATATATCACTTGAAAACATAAAATCTCAAAATTCATCCTTTAAAACCCATTTTAAAATCCGACATTGCATTACCATGTAAATGGCACATCAAAATCATGTTACAAAATGTTTTCAGTCATGAAATATAAAAATTTAGGTTTGTATCATGCACATTCAAGTCTATCTTCAAAAACGTGAGTGACAGTTAACAGGTTAAAGGTTTGGTGTATTTCAGTGGATTTCACATTACATACTGGTAACAATGTTGTTATTATAATTAACTACTATTTAAAAAAAAAAGTTAGAATAAAGCTAAAATAAAAAAAATAAATACAAGGTTAAAGAACTAACTAAAATAAGTTAGATGAAATTTATAACAAAATAAAAAGTAAACTACAATTAAAATGAATTATAACTGTTAATATTAATAAATAATCAGGCAATAAACAATCTTAGTAAATACTACAGAGATCCAAATCCTAGCTCAAACTGCTAAGTCTTGTTTTTGATGGTTTTCACATTCTCTTCTCCACAGGAGATGACTTTGGAGGAGAGACAGCTAATAATGGATCTGAACAAGTGTGATTTTGGGGAACTCCACGCTATGCATAAACAGAAGGTGGAAGCCAGGAAGAACTTGAGCAAAGAGGAGAAGTTGGTAAGTGTTTCTTCATAACATCTGAATGTTTTAAATCCAAAGTTACAATCTTTGCTCCTCGGATGTTCCTCTGAATTCATAAATGTTTTCCAGGTTAAAAAAGAGGCCAATCAAAAAATTGTTGAGGAGTATGGATACTGTGTGTTGGACCACCATCGTGAACGCATCGGGAACTTTAATATTGAACCTCCAGGGCTTTTCCGAGGCAGAGGAGACCATCCTAAACAGGGAATGCTGAAGAAGAGGGTTCAGCCTGAAGACGTCATCATCAACTGCAGCAAGTGAGGCTTTGTCATAACAGTCCACTGTCAGCTTTGCTTTTTCAAGCCGTATTATATGTTCAGAAGTGGGATCATTGCTGTAGCACTCTGGCATGAACGCAAGGCCTAACAAAAGCATGTCACGGATATGTTTCATAGAAAGTTGGGGAAAAAAAGCTTTTTACCCTTAAGAGCTCTTTTGAAAAAACAAACGTGGGCAATATCAAGTACTGTTTCACTCTGCAATCAGTGTGTTGTGTTCAGAGGAAGCGTAAGGTTTGAATTTACTCCACAGGGACTCTCGTATCCCAGAACCCCCAGCTGGTCATCGCTGGAAGGAAGTTCGTCACGACAACACCGTAACATGGCTAGCAAGCTGGAACGAGAATGTGCAAGGATCTTGTAAATATGTGATGCTCAATGCCAACTCTAAACTTAAGGTACATATTATAGTCTCATAAATAATAAATATTACTGTCAAATTCATGTCAGATAATAAAAATACTGTAATAAATACAGTAGTCCACCATGTATTTGTTCATTGTTTTATTAAGGGATAAGTCTGAAGCACACCATAAAATAATTATAGCAATTTACACAGGGCTAGTAGTATATACAGCTGTATATACAAATACACACCTAGGTATCGGATCAGTACTCGGTATTGGCCGATACCCTGAGCCCAGGTATCGGAATCGGAGAGAAAAAGGGTATCGGCACATCTCTAGTATAAACTACCTTGATCAAACCATTCCAAAAGGACACTTCAAAACAAAACAAAAACTATGATTTGTTGTTTATATGTTGGTTGGTCGGACAAACTTTCTTTAATCCAAGTTAAAGGATCTTGGTCTTATTATTCACTTGATTAAAATGTACTTGTTGCCCTCTTCCTTCTCTCTGCCTGTACATTCCTTCATTTCCAGCTCATCTTCACGTCCTCTTCACCACCTGACTGTCTGTCTCTGTCACCTTGTTAATAATAGATGTGATTTGATGTCGCGTTTTAGCGCCGAGCGCGGTCCAATCAAACAGAGCAGACGTGTATTCTCGCGTTATGCCGAATCACGCTCACTTAGTTTCAGCTCAGCACCTCATCTACACCTTCGTTCCACTCACTTCCTCTCCCTAATTAAATTAGGAAGCAAAGCGATCCTTTTCATCAGAACTGAGTGATGGACACCTCTCAAGAAACGTACTAATCATAACTGAAGAAGAACAGATTCACCACACCGTTTCCAAAGCACTTCGTCACTTTGCTTTTCTTTCCCGAGTCCTTTCATTTGTCTGCTTCCTTTTGCTTTATATGTGCTGAATTAGTGAAGGTTAAATTATTTTTACTATGTTGGTCTCTATGCTGTTGCTGTGACAACAAAGTAACTAGTGGCTGGATTCAAACAAACCTGAGGTTTGTTTATCCAAAGGTAAATACAATTTTTTTTTTTTATTTGGACTTGTGTATTTGTATTACTCTTCTCATCATATAATTTATTTTCTTTCTTGAAAATCACATTAATTCATCATATGACCTAGTGTGTGTTATTTTGAAGTCAATCTGTATGGTAGTTAATGTACTTTTAGCTAATATATAAGCCTTTGGGATATTTTCTGTTCCCAGCTTCCTGTAAAATTGCACAGGAAAGCCTGGCAAAAAATTCTATTAGTCATACCATTTCATGTTGAGTCTTTGTGCTATTTTTTTAAGTCTCTTGTGAAACAATCTTTTACATCACCTCATAATTCAATCCGCTCCTTTGGAATAAGATGGTACTTTAAAACTGATCATTGGTGGTGTGTCAGGGTGAGCTGCCCCTTGTCAGATCATTTGGGTTTTCTTTACTTTTTTTTGTCTCCTGTAGGGTGAGAAGGATTGGGAAAAGTATGAGGTGGCTCGTAAACTGAAGACATGTGTGGATGCCATCCGAGCCCAGTACCAGGAGGACCTCAAGTCCAAACAGATGGGCACACGCCAGCGAGCCGTTGCCCTCTACTTTATTGACAAGGTCAGGCCACACAAACATAATTTGTTTACTTGCACTACATCAGTGGGAATTTCAATCATGATGACTTTATTTTAGTAAGACCAACGAGTTATAGTGTACCGTTAATCAGTTTGCGTCAATTAAAATGCCTTGTGAGAATAAATACAGAAGATATATCACAGAGGACTGCCTGCTGCATTATATCTGCAGGAATTCAAAGGAGGTTATATTATACACTGACACATTTTCACCCCATGGTTAACTTCTAATGTTATTTGATCTCTTTTGGACTGTGTGTTAATGAAAGTTGAGTTGCCAAATCAGAACAAGATAAGTTTTAAGTTCGACTATAATGAAATCTTTATTTCAAAAGATCAAAGTTCAGTTTCTTGTTATGTTTAATTTAAGTTAACTTATGGAGTTAGACAATAATGTAGTGTTGATTGACGAATAAACCGCATATCTTCGAAAAGTGTGACTCATACAAGGCTGCTTTTATTGACCATGTCTCGTAATTGTGACTTTTGCTACATATATTGCAGTTATTTATCATAGTTGCAACTGTTTCACATAAATTTGCCGCAATTATACATAACTTTTCTCATAAGACCAAATTACAATTGCAACTTTTTCGTATTTGCGGCTATTTTTCATAGTTGCGACAACTTCTCATATTAACATATTTCAATCGCAGCTATAATTGTGACTATTTTTCATGATTGGAACGTCTTATCTCACAATTGCAGCTTTGTTTCCCATAAAAGCAAGCACCAACAATGCAACTTTTTTGTAATTGTGACTTTTCACAATTGCATAATTTAATAATTTCTTCTAATTTTCAACATTAAAGAAAAAAATGTGTGTGTCTATATTAGGGCTGGGCGATATATCTAACGATATGATCATGCGCATCTTGTCAATAAATGAAATGTTCATAAACAGCTAAGAATTTGCACCGATGTTCTGGAGATGATGTCATGTCTGCATGACTCAGGTGTATGTGTTTGTTAAACTCTTCAGCTGGCTCTGAGAGCAGGTAATGAAAAGGAAGAGGGCGAGACGGCAGACACTGTGGGTTGTTGCTCACTACGTGTGGAGCACATCACTTTACATGACACACTGGAAGGTCAGAAGTGTGTGGTAGAGTTCGACTTCCTGGGTAAAGATTGCATCCGCTACTACAACAAGGTCCCAGTGACCAAAAAGGTAAGGATTTTTTTTTTAAGAGATGACCGATTGTGCTGGCTTGCGTCTATATTTCTGTCTGGTCTGTGTTTTGAGTTGTATACATTTCTAATGATTTTATTACAATTTTGACAATCTTCCATTGACTGTTTAAAATCTTTTTTTTGCCTTTATTTGCATACTGAATTGTGCATGATCTGTTCGCTGTTACATAAATGCAAATCTAGACCTTTTATCAATTACCTCTTTAGAGCACCAGCTGAAAAAAATGTAATGTTTTATGGTAATTTTAGTCATAACAGGTGGGTAGTTGTTATTTTAGCACCGTTCATAGCTGTAGAAAGTATTGTTTCTTCACTGTTCACAGGCAGCAGGTCACACTAGAGGAAAAGTGTGAGGTGTTCTGCGCTCAGCCGCTGGAACTTGTTTGCCTGCATAGGCCTCATAATGTAAATGAGAACATTTGAAAGAAGCTCATCAAGTGAAAATTAATTAGTTTCTGAATATCTCGCAAGTTTATTTGGCGACAGGCAGGCTGTGCGGAAATGTCAAATATAATTGCAGGTATGGTGAAAATCAACCCCTACTTCCTCATCACCCCGTTATAGGCATAATGAATAACAATCTGGATAATGAATAATAATCTGGAAATCATCTTTGGTTTTAGGTTCATTACTATCAATATGCTGTTGTTCCATTTTAATAAAATAAATATCCAGGCGTCTGAGGCTGCATTAGATATCCTTATTCCTAATTTTAGAAATGAAAATGAAAAACAAGAATGCTTTAAAGGAAAATTAATATTTAAGACCATGCACTATTATTAACGCCGTAATTAAGCAGAGTTGTAACATTGATTGTGTAACTCCTTTGTACAGATTTACTCTCTCTCAGAGCATTTCAAATCATGCTGGAGAACATAATCATCTGATTTTTGCACAAACTCAAGTGTTGCTTTCAAACAAACACAAATACTAAGACATTTTAGAATTCACTTGAATGTCCCAGTTCAAGTTTTTACTCAAACTATTATGCTGATAATGTAACTTGTAATGAAAAATGTTCAGCTGTATTGCAAAAATGGAAAAAGAAACATTTTCAAAAATTTTGGACCTGCTTAATCTGGCCATATTAGGGTGAGTGTTGAATATGTGATCATGTTAATGTTGATCTCCCCTCTGTGTGCTTATTAGACAGGACGGTCACCATATGAATCAATCATTAGTACCATACGAGTGTGTTAAATTGGGGAAAAAATTTCCAGAAATATAAATTCTGTCATTGCTTGGCAAGCGGTCTGTTTACTTTATTCTTCATGCATTTGGCTCAAGGATAAATTGTTATTCAAATGAGACTGATTTAAAAGCACCACATCTGCTACCATTAATTAGTTCCATGCATATTTTAGCTGGTTTATTTAGTAGGAGTGGAGGAAAACAGGACTTCTGCGAAATGTCAAATATAATTGAGAGTGCCTCTCCCTCTCTTTCCTTTCCTCTCAACCTCTGTTCTGTGCATACGATAAACAAGCTAACATGTGTTTTTTGTTTCAGGTTTTCAAAAACCTCAAGCTTTTCATGGAAAACAAGCAAGAAGGAGACGACCTCTTTGATCGACTCAATGTGAGTGTAATGTTCTGAAACGGCGGCAGAGTCATAGATTTTTCATTCTGAGGGATACGATTCTCGAGAGACTTGCATCATAAAAGCTCTCACTAAAGGATGGTAGTTTTTCTTTTCAGCCTGGTTTTATATATATATATATATATATATATATATATATATATATATATATATATATATATATATATATATATATATATATATATATATATATATATATATATATAAAATTTCAGTCTTAATTTTTGCAGCCGAAAGATTCTGCCCTCACTGAAGGACAGAGACATGGATTGTGAGAGAAAATTGGAAAACTGTTTGTGTGTGACAGACAGTGAGATAGAGAGAGAGAGAAATGTGCCCTTTCAGTGAGGTCAGGTTTGTAATGGTGGGCCATCGTGGAGGGGGAACGTTAATCTGTACTTTGGGCTCTTCCGATTGACTCAGCGGAAGGCCGAGTGAAGGGGTGAACGAGAGAGGATGTGGCAGAGTAATACTGGCCCTCTTCCACAAAGTGCTGCAAATCTTATTACATGCTGCTTTGCTTTTAAGCTTGTGTGCTTAAGTGTGCATATGATGCTCAGAAAAAAAATAAGTGTCTTTAACTTGGCTGAACCCTCAGTAGAACATACGTTTTATATATTACAGATGCAATGATTAACCTAGCTATCTAAACAGAAACGTTTTAATGAGAGAATTCTTGCATAGGAGGATACGAATAGAGTATTTAACTCACATATTACTTGTTCTATTTCTTTTCTCAGAAGTCTGTGGTAAGATACGCACACAATAAAATGGGAGAAAATTAGGGTTGGGCCGATAGACGATACCGCCGTCCATCGCCAATGGCTGATAGACATCATGATAATGCACCAGCATCGTGATGTTTCACTTATCACTTTCGAGATTTGCGTTCGCACGTTCTCCATTTATACTATGGAGTGGCAGTACTTGGCACACATTTTACAAGATTATATGTTTGTCAGTGGTACTGAGGATCTTCAGATCATTCACCATCGTCCTCAGTCATCTCTCGTTACACAGTGTCTACACCTGGTGTAGCAGAAGGAAGCATGAAGTGCTCCAAGATTTCTTGGTTAACAGGTGCAGTGACTTTGGTTTTCAAAAAACACAATGGACCAACACCAGCAGATGACTTTGCACCCAAAATCATCACAGACTGTGGAAACTTAACACTGGACTTCAAGCAACTTTGGCTTTGAGCTTCTACACCCTTCCTCTAGACTCTATGACCTTGGTTTCTGAAAATAGGATTTTGGACCACTGGGCAACAGTCCAGTTCTTCTCCTTAGCCCAGGTAAGATGCCTCAAGATTGGCTTAACAAGAGGAATACGACAACTGGAGCCGAATTCCTTGACACGTCTGTGTGTGGTGGCCCTTGATGCCTTGACCCCAGCCTCAGTCCATTCCTTGTGAAGTTCACTCATTCTTGAATCGATTTTGCTTGTCAATTCTCATAAGGCTGCGGTTCTCTCGGTTGGTTGTGCATCTTTTTCTTCTACACTTTTTCCTTCCACTCAACTTTCTGTTAACATTCTTGGATGCAGCACTCTGTGAACAGCCAGCTTCTTTGGCAATGAAAGTTTGTGGCTTACCCTCCTTGTGAAGGATGTCAATGACTGTCTTCTGGACAACTGTCAGATCAGCAGTCTAGTGAACCAAACTGAGAGATCATTTTGAAGGTTCAGGAAATATTTGCAGATGTTTTGAATTGATTAGCTGATTGACATGTCACCATATTCTAATTTGTTGATAGTGACTTGGTGGGTTTTTGTTAAATGTGAGCCAAAATCATCAAAATGAAAAGGACCAAAGACTAAAACCACTTCAGTCTGTGTGTATTGAACTTATTTAATACACAATTTGTTGAATTATTGAAATCAACTTTTCATCATAATTTTTTCAAAAGTTTTTGTTTCGTTATTTTATTTTGTGCACATTTGAATGTTTCTTAGAGGGTTGAGTCCACATTGCCATTTCTTTATTTTTGTTCTTGTTTCATATTGTGTAGCTTTTTGTGCACATTTGAATGTGATTTTAAGTCCGAGGTCATTTCTGAATTTTTGTTCTAATTATTTTGGTTTTGTTTCATTTTGTTTTGTGCACATTGGAATGTTTCTTAGAGGCTCGATTCCACATTGTGATTTCTGTATTTTTGTCCTTTTTTATTTCTCTACTAATTATAGTCGTATCCCTATAATACAGCTGTAGAGCTAAAAAGGACATTTAGTCATTTTTATGAGGATGTCCCTAAAAGTAGCTTGTCAGGTTTAGCTAACATTTGAGGGACATTTTGCAGCAGTTGTGTTCCCAGAAGTATAGTTTGGTTAAAAACACAAAAACACTTTGCTGTTCCTTTGAGTCACTGGGTGTCCTAGTCCAAATGTCACAGTGTTCCCTTGTGAACAGTGTCGAACAGACCGACATGTTCAACATGTGTCAAGTGTCTTGCCATGCGCGTCATCAAACATCAGCAGCAATTGACATGCTAGGACACAGCTGGTGTCATTAGCATTTAGCACCTTTAAGAAAACACATCTAGCTTCATTAGAATGCAGATGTGTGACTGTACTTGTATTCCACTGGGTCGCACAAAACCAGTTTGTGAAGTAAATATTTGGATTTTTAGTACTTTGCTCGTAAAGGAAAAGTGAGCAAGGGTTTTACAGTTGAGAAGTTTTCGAATGAGTGTGATGTGGATGCACATCAGACAACTTGCTGGTTGCATAGCTTGTGTCTGGGAGCCCTTTTTGAGACACATCTTGTTGATGTAGCCAGATTTAATGGATGTTTTCTTTATGTCTGGAACATACAACCCATACTCCTGCACTCACAAATCCATTAAAGTTGGAACAAATGCCTGATATCTTTGGAGGAGCAAAAAAAAATGTATATATATTGACCTATTCAGATTTGCTCTTTTAGACATCTGTGTGTTTATTTACGGACAAAAAAGCAACAGCGCCATCTTGTGTTTTACAGTGAAGCTGAATAATAAAATACGACGATTTCTCAGTGTTTGTGTTTGAATTCTAACTTAAATGTCTTGTTTTTGCCTTTCCAGACTCAAATGCTGAATAAACACCTGAGTTCCCTCATGCCAGGATTGACTGCAAAGGTTTTTAGGACATATAACGCCTCCATAACCCTGCAGCAACAGCTGAAAGAACTCAGCAACAGTGAGTGTCTTGTTTTTCTGCCTCAACTTTCTCTCTCCTATTTTCGTCCTCCATTCTATCAGTCAAACTTCAAATGAACATTCAACATCAAGAAGACTAGTACAACTTCCAGATGTTCAGTCATGCCGTCAGTATGGATGTACTGTATGTTGGAACATTTGCTAAAAAGCTTGATTATGATGCCAATATGGATTGCTGTCAGAGTGCTCAAAACAGCGTACATTTTGACAACTGTGAGTCCACAGGAACATATGGATATTGTTAGTCTGACAGTGTGTCCAAACTTTATGCAAGCAACATAATTAACAAAGTTTCTATTTTGCAAAAACAAAAAGGAAAGTAGCCGCAGTTTTACATCAGTGTTTGAGTCATTGCTAACTCATTGCAGCCTCACTGATTGTCCTTCAGTTTTTTGTTGTTGTTTTCTTTTTTTTTTCTCTCAATTTAGTTTCAATTTTTTTTTCTGTTTTATTCCTAGTTTCTATTAATTTTTAAGCACTCATACTTTTAATTTTAGGTTTAATTCTGATATTTTAGGGCTGCGTAAGGTAATGTTTAAAAGATAAATTTCTCAGCCAAGTCTAGTGCTATTTCTGTGGAGAGTTCTTATGTTTAACTTAATTATTATTTTTTTTATACCATGTATTTAAAATAATTTGACTTTGACTTTTTTATTTTATTTTATTTAACAATGTTGTCTGTGTGCAAAGTTTTGGACTTTTTCACACACTTTAAGTGTATATTGCATCAGTGGTTCTTCGGTTTTACACCGCAAGCATAAGTAGAAGCTAATCAGAAAATAACATGATTTCTGGTTTGCAAAGTTTTGTTCCTTTGTCATTAATCATAGCTCGATGGAGCCCAACCAAAAACCACAGAATGTAGCTATGAACAGTTTAAACATCTGTATTCAGTGCTTTTATGCTGCTTCAGGAAAGCCCTATATTGAAAAATGATTGTTTTGTGAATGTGTATATATGCGTGTGTACACACACACAACTGTCTAGCAAAATTTCATGTTGCTCTTTGCTTCAATTGGCCATGAATTAAGACAAAAACTCCTTATTAATCTGGAAAATATTACTTTTATCACATCATGTCTGGTTAGGACACAGTTTGACGAGCTCATTCTAGTTTGTTTGTGCCGCTAGCTTTGGTGTTTTCATTAATTACTGAATTGTGTGTTTGCGCTAATGAGACTGTTGTGTTTGTTTGTGAGTAGTGTAACTATCAGAGTATCTCTAGAGCGAGTGCTGCTGCGTGTGTGTGTGTGTGTGTGTGAGAGATGCTGGGGTGGAGGTGTCGGATCGCCACTGAGAGGAAATCTGTTTTCTGCATCCGCTACAAGCTCTAATTAAATCAGCTCAGTGTGTGGCAGGGTCTCGCCCATCAGGTGCCATGTGCTGTGTGTGTGTAAGTGGTGTCCATGTTGGCTTGGAATTTACAAATTTACAGAGAAACTTGTCCCTGTAATTATCGATTTCTAGCCATTTTAACAATGTTTTTGCTTTTTTCCCTTCATACAAAATGTTTATTTTGATGAACCTCAAACTATGCAGGTACCTGGGTACAACTTATAGGTATAAGGGACCAATTCTCACTGTTATCTAGTTGCTTATTAGCATGCATATTATTAACATTTTTGCTGTTTATTAGTACTTATAAATATATACAGCATTTATAATCCTACCCAATACCTAAACTTAACTCAACTAGGGCCTACCTTACTAACCATTGATAAGCTGCAAATTAGGAGTTTATTTTTGCAGAAGTCATAGTTAAAGGCTTGTTAATAGCGAGAATTGGACCTTGAAATAAAGTGTGACCAGTAATTGTTTTACCTTAGTTTGTTTTAACAGTAAAGAATTTATCTTTTTTATTGTATTACATTTTGAGCAC
Source organism: Carassius auratus (assembly GCF_003368295.1). NCBI lineage: Eukaryota > Metazoa > Chordata > Actinopteri > Cypriniformes > Cyprinidae > Carassius > Carassius auratus. Next base: position 6,768,334 of record NC_039260.1, read on the forward strand.
AATTCTTCTTACTATAAAGTAAAAAAAATATATATTTTAATGCAAATAGTTTAAATGGAAGTATTTTTACTTTATGTACTTGCATCTAATTTTAAACTTTTAATCTAATTAATAACATGATGAGCCAATTAATTAATTGCATAGCAGTTTTGGCTGAGAAATTAACCCCTAAAAGATCATTTAAAGTCATTGTGTTAAACTAAGGAAAGGCATTGGATAGGCATTACAGAAAAGCAGCTTTAAGCTTTGAAGAAATATTTTGTTTCAATATTGCATGAATAAATGCATTAATAGTTGAGTCATTCATTCAACCGATTCTTTCAAACAGCTGATTCATTCACAAACGAAGCAAATGTCTGAGTTGGTGTAGCAACACATAATGTAATAAGTATTACATTATTATTTAATTAAAATGTTCATCAAGTGATAATTTTCTCAAAACGTAATAAAATCCTGAGCTCATAATGTAATAATAATTCTTAAATGTATTTTTTTTTTTAAATTCACAATGTATTGTATGAGAAATTCATTATGAACACATTGTGGCAACTTCTAATGTAATAACGGTTCATAAATTAATACCAGATTGTTTACAAATATCATAATTATCTTTCAATATAATAACTTTGAGCACAAAACAATAATAGTTTTATTAAAAGAAAATTAGGCTTAGTCTACATTGTGAACTTTTTTTAATGAAAAGCTTACTAAATTTGTGGTTATGACATGCTTAATTTTTAAGATATAAGCCTGGTTTCACAGACAGTTCTTTAAAAATAATTTTTTTATAAAAATAAAAATAAAACATTACTGGTGTGCAGTTTGAGACAAAATAAAGGCATTGATTTATTTTAAGATTAGTCAGAGCGAGTTTCTTTCAGTTGAAACAGCTCAGGCTTAGATTTTAGTCTGTGAAACCGGGGGATAGTCATTTACTTGGTTGTTATAAAAACTTGTTTATAGGCCTGAAGTATTTATAGTTTTGGCGATATGATTAGACGGTTTTATCTTCCAGAGGTAAATTTCTTATAACTGACACATTCTTCACAGGCTGTAATACTGATGATTTCCCTGGTTAAAACCGCTTATAGGCACAGAAATTATGCGTCTGATTAAGTTGTACTTTATTTTTCAACATATCCTCTGATGTACATTCACTTTATAATTGTATTAAAGTAAAGAATTGTTCATTCTACTTGTGCTCTGTGCTGTAACTGCCTGAGGCAGATAACACAATTTATCCCAGACTACATTACTTTTATTTTATTTTCCAAATTAGTTTATAAAAAATGCTTCCAATTCAAGGAAATAGAATTTAGTAGGGGCGCAACTGAATTGTTCCTAGCAATAATTTTGATCAATTAAAATATATTTATATATAACCACTGTCATTATACCACGGACATTACCTGAGATGTTAAAGTCCACATGAAATCTAAATTTACAATATTTTGTGAGTGCACATTGCTAGTCTTAGTCAACAATTAGTCTGTGCAAGTTAATTGAAAAAAAGTGTTCTTTTTTTAATCTTAATCTTTAATAATCCAAATCTGATCATTTACTTTTGCTCTGGAATGGCATGCCTTTCTGATGACATCAGTTTGATGGCTTGAGCAGAATATGCTTAACCACGCCCCTCCGACCATTAGTCTGCTGTGAGTGAGAGATGAGAGGAGGAGCACAAAAATAAAACCCCACCCTCTACTCAGTATTCCATTTCAGTTGGAAATACTTGGGGTGCACGATATATATTGACCGATGATTAATGGGCACCTCGTCAAGTAAAGCCGGTTCTCTAATCAGCGGTAAATTCCATCAGGTGCTTGATTTCATAGAGCAGCTGTTACTACACAGAGCCATTGTTAACTGACAAGCTGCGCAAATCCAAGCTGATAATGAACGTGGATTTTCACAGCTTGTCAGTTAACAACGGCTCTGTGTAGTAACAGCCCTAGGAAATACGCCACCACACTGAAGTCCAGTCGGCAGCAACTTATGGTTCACGTAGATTTTAAATGAAATATGTCAGCAAACTGCACTCTTTCAATGATGTGCATTTAATGCATGGCCAAAGTAAGAACATAATCAAAGTGTTTAAAACATGCAAAGTATGATTGCCAACTGTTCTCGTATTTAAGCAGAAAGCATTTTATCATGTCACGTCTAGTTTAGGGAGATATTCCACTCTCACAAAAAAAGCAAGAGCAACCTTAGTTGAAACTGTAATAACAACATATTTGGAAATCTCTTTTGTACATATTTATCTGAGCATTAGATGTTTCTGTTAACAAGGTTTGTGGCATTGAACAGTACTCGTGCTCTCTCTCTCTCTCTCTCTCTCTCTCTCTCTCTCTCTCTCTCTCTCTCTCTTTCAAAAAAAAAAAATATATATATATATATATATATATACACACACACACACAGGCTAATTAACAGCACAAATATTTTAACTCTCTCTTATACTGTGCTGCTTATACTTTAAGTAGTTATATAATTATGTAAATATTACAATATTTTTGGTCAGTTTATAATGTAATACATTTCTCATAATGTAATTATTAAATTATGAGCTCAAGATTTTATTACATTTTGAGAAAGTTATTACATTATGAACATTTTATTACAATAATAATTTAATATATCATTATTTGCAGTTATTAAATTGAGTTGTTACAGTCAGTCAATGAATTTTTGGATTACTTATTACTGAGTTTGTTAAAAAAAAAAAAAACTATCAAAAGTAATTGTTTGAAATAACTGTGTGTGTTTCTGTGTGTTAAATGTGTCATTCTTACTACAGTGAAGGAAAATGCAGCAGAGAAGTTGCTCTCTTACAACAGGGCAAACCGTGCGGTTGCAATTCTATGTAACCATCAGCGGGCGCCGCCAAAGACCTTCGAACAGTCCATGGCTAACCTGCAGGCAAAGGTACTGGAGATATGAAACTGAATAGTGAAAAAAAAAAGTAATATATCATAAGAGGCTTTTGAATATGATTCTGTTTTATTATGGTTGGTATTTCTCTCTTGTCTTCTTTAAGATTGACAGCAGGAAGGAGCAGCTGGACTTGGCTAAGAAAGAGCTAAAGCAGGCCAAGAAAGAAGCCAAAGGGAGCTCAGACAACAAGCTGCTCATGTCAGTATCTCATTCCAGGCCTCTGAAAGAGGATGTTTATTTGCTCTCCAAGCTATTAGGATCCTTTTATAAATGAATGATATTCACATGTAAAAGCATTTTATGTGTGTTCAGTGTGGTGGAGAAGAAGAAGAAAGCTGTGCAGAGGTGTGAGGAACAGCTGCTGAAGATGGAGGTTCAGGCTACAGACCGAGAGGAGAACAAACAGATCGCCCTGAGCACCTCCAAACTCAACTACCTGGATCCACGCATCAGTGTGGCCTGGTGATGATGTCATACTCATACACACAGTTGCTGCACAGGAAGTCATGTTGTGTTTCACATCAGAATGTTTTCAGAGTTTCATTACTTTATTTTCTGCTTCTAGGTGTAAGAACATGGAGGTGCCGCTGGATAAAATTTACAACAAAACCCTGAGGGATAAGTTTGCCTGGGCCATCGACATGACTGAACATGACTTTGTGTTCTAAGCGTGGTTTGTTCATTCTCCAGTTCAACTCGGTGTTTTATACAAATGTACATTTTAATAGAAATGTTTTAATCAGCATTTTGCTGATTATTGTTGTCGCTTTTATATTGTTTACTCAAATGTTCTAAGTCATTTTAAGAAAGTTCAATAAATGTTCTTCCTTTCTAGGGAACTAGTCCTTTTTTTTTTAACAACAAAAACTTTTTGAAAGATAAAAATATTTGGGTTGTATTTCATAGCTATATATATATATATATATATATATATATATATATATATATATATATATATATGTGTGTGTGTATGTGTGTGTGTGTATATATATATATATATATATATATATATATATATATATATATATATATATATATATATATATATATATATATATATGTGTAACCTATATATATATATATGTAACCTATATATATATATATATATATATATATATGTAACCTATATATATGTAAGTAATTCTCATTAACACAGTGTGATAAAAAATAATGAAACGGTAATAAAACTCATCTGGTCCTGATACAATTCTGTATGACACATAATTTAGATTGATTAGGATTAACTAATACTATTATAAATAACTTGTTATTCAGCTAAAAATATTTTATTATTATTATGGTGTAAAATGTTAATGTTTTGGATGTGTTTTTTGGTCCAATATAATTTACCAATATAGATCTCTTTAAGCCTTTTTCCACGAGTCCAGATTCAAAAATAGATTTTTCTTGGTGGGGAAAAATCTTATGAAGCGATTTAATCACATTTTAGCTGAAGTCATTGAATTTTGATAGTGTTATGGTTTTAAATTGCATGTAAATGTGTTAATCATCATCTTACCCAGCTTACATGTTGATCAATTCTAAACAATGAAACTTACATTTCCAAGAATTCACCCTGTTAGTTTTAGCTTGAGAGTATGTGACCCAAGAGATTTTGCATGTCGGCATGCGTTCCTTTTTATTACATTTGACTAACTTGCAACTGCTAAAGAGGACTGTGTGAAACTATGACCTATAATGGTTTATTATATAAGAGCTATACCAGTAAAGAGAGATGAGGACACAGGTTTTAAGAAACAACTTTAATTCAGTGACAAATTCACTTTAACAGGAATGGTGTAAGGTTGGCACTTGGGCTAGTGCTATTACAGTAAAGCATGGTTCGGTTCTACAGTTGGATGTCGTGTTTATAAAGTTCTTTGCAATCCATTACAGAAAAAGGGGGGAAAGGGTAGCATACATTACATACATATTATTAGGACTGCCTTTAAATTCTAAATATTAAAAAAAGCATCACATCAAACCAAAATATGTTAGTCACCATAGAGAAAATCTTGCTGCTCCTGAAGAGTGTTGATCGTTTTTGCTACTCAGGATTCTGTGAAAGACAACACTCAATCAGGGCAGTGCATTTTAATACAGCATACCAGAATGAAATGCATTTCAAATTTCCAGTTAGAATCAAACATTCATAACTAGTTTCAACTAATAGTTTAAGTACCTCTACTAAGAGGCCTCTCCCTCTTTGACCTTGTTCTCCCCTTCAATCTCTTCCACTCCCGCCTGAGTCATCAGGTCTGCAATATTCTTCTCTAGATCATCGATACGGGTGCTCATTTCATCAAGTGGATCTTATTAAGGAAGATACAGGAGAAAGCACAGGTAATACCACCATTTAAATCCACATATCAAGGCATTGAGTGCATGGCTAAAGCAATGTCTACTCTACTTTGTAGATCTTGACTGTACAAAAAATGTATGTATTTTGTAAACCTGCATAGCACTGGATTAAAGCATTTCCACATTTGGATTTTTACAGATCATTTTGTGAACCTGATCACAGAATGATCTCGCAGTTGTGGTAAATTTTGGTTCTGTTAAAATGTGGAACTTTCCTGAAGGGGTTTGTATTTGGGTCTGAGATTTGTATGAGTTTTTGAGATGCTCTTCCTGTTGGACAATGGTTGTGGGATTTTAGTGGTTAAAGATCTGGATTAACCCCTTGACAACTGGCAGTTCAGTTCAGAGTTAAGGCCTCCTCCTCACCTTTGTACCCTCAGGGTTTCTGCAGATTTTATAAAGGCAAGACCAAGTAAAGAACATGTAATAAGTACAAGAGGTTGCATTTGCAACATTTCAAAGTTAGAAAATACAACTTTCCATTACTTTCTTAACAAAAGAAGTTAAATAACTTTGCTCCCAACTCTTCCTCAGTATTTTTGTCTGGTTTTTCAGTCCAAATATATAAGGATAATTAAATCAAGATACACTTGCTTGAAGCAAAATGACACATTAAGTGATTGTGAAAATTAATTTAGTTTGGTTAAAGAATAAATTTGTTAGTTTTCATACCCATCTGATGGATATTTGTTATAGTTTTAAATGTTCGTTTTTGTTCAATTTCTCAGAATAGACTTAATATAGTCATTTTGCATTGGGAAATCTAGACAAAAAATACTGAGATCATTTTTAGCAGTGCATGCAACATTCAATGCAATTACTGCTCGGATTTAATTACTTTTTAAGGCCTTAATTTGTGGAAAACTGTAATGCCTTTTTAAGACCTGCAGAAGCACCGGAGCAAGGCATTTTTCCCAATTTGCTTGACTGTATGCAAAAATTAAACCCTACCTTATATGATAAAGAATCTTGTAAATGACAGCTAACCTCATTTAAATTCCTCTAAACCGCTTACTGTCGCATTATAAATAAGACGCTATCACTGAGAGCACTACTTTAAGTCTATAGATGTGCTAAAAACAAGAAAGGATATTTCTCCCGATGATCTGGTCTGACATCGTCTGGAATTTATCCTGCATCTGCTGCAGCAATGTCTGCACCTGTTAGAGAGAAACATTCAGTAAATAACGTTACATAGATATTCAAATAAATTACAAATAAATCAACTTGTTTACGTCACAACAACTGTATTTTCAAATCATTTGAATTTAACAGTAAACTAAGTTTATGTCGCATCATAATAATCCCAAGTAGAACAGATAAACCGGGACTAGCATTAGCCTAACCTAGCTAACCACAAAAATATGTCGTTTATTATCAAACCTACCACTGCTGTGAGATCCTGCACCGATTTTGGGTCCGTTTCTGACATATTTCTTTAATAAATAGATGGTACAACAGCAGAAAGATGTTTATTGCTCTTTAAATTGTGTATCTTCCCAGCTCTTTGCTTTCCTGATGATCAGCTGTTGGATAAATCACGGAGTGGTGCCAAATACCGCGAGATTTTAGAGACCTCGCAGTGAGAGATTCTCGCAGCTGCAGGCAGGCAGATCAACCTCTGGTGTGATGATCAGACCATACACAGCATCAGAGCAGTTCTCAAACAAAAGATGCAGTCATTTCCTATATTAAGACCAATGACGGGTTACAGCAGGATAGACCATAATTTATTTAAAGCTAATTTTGTTGCGAATTAAAAATATTTTTTTTTGCTCCATTTAGGTGTATGTAGTAGAAACTGAGATTATCAAAATCTTTGTTTTATCATATATATATATATATATATATATATATATATATATATATATATATATATATAGATAGATAGATAGATAGATAGATAGATAGATAGATAGATATCAAAGAAAACAGGCTTAATTCAGAGTAGGTTAATGTGTAAAAAAAAAAAAAAGGATTGAACGCAGAATTGCTTTTAAACGTTGCGAGTAAATTGTTCCATTAATATGTTATATACGAGTTTTTTGTTGTTGTTACCACGTATTAACGTTCCAATAATCTAGCATCAAAATGAAGACAATGGGAGTATCGCTGCTCAAATGTAGTTTGATAGGAACTCGTGATGTTCCCTGTTTATTTGTTTTTATTTCCTCTTCCTCAGTAACAGACCAATGAAATCTACGCGGTCAAGCCCACATCTCCAAACTGCATCAGCCTGATTTAGACTAGATGATGGCTAGATGAGACAGCATGCTCTTTAGTTTGTGTGTGTGTGTGTGCTGCTGCTGCTAATATAGTTGTCAAACAAGTCTTCGCCCGAAACAAGGTATGCTTAAACTTCCTGAGGTTTTTTTCACCCTTATTTGCAGCAACTTTCTGTTATTTGAAGCGGTTTCGTTACTGTAAAGTGAAACCTGCACCGCAAAACTCTACTGAATATGCATAGAGTTTTGAGCTTAGCGTTTGAAGCGAAAAGCACCATGGTGTTCTTGTGCATTGCGTTTAACTGCTGATCCGAGAGGTCTTGTACGCGCTACTGCATTAGTATTCACTTTGATGTATCAGGTTCGCTTAATATTGAACAAGACAGTCGATAAAATGTGCACACCCGGATTCATGTATCCACGAATGGTTTGTTCATATCCTTGTGGTGTCGATATCCTGTTTATGAACGAATTGTTCTTTTGATTCTGATCTTAAAAAAAAAAAAAAAAGTACCGGACGATGTCGCTCAAGAATAATACTGAAACAATAGGTTTTCTCGAATTAACCGAGTCTGTCGAAGTGAATCTTTTGTGCCTCGAAATGGTTCCTCTTTTCGTTTTGTCCGATTCGGAATGAACCATATACTGTATAAAAACAGGTATTAACCTAGAAGTCATGATTGAAATTATACAACGTTTAAAGTAAATAGATGCCCAAGCCCTATAGGTCAAAAAGTTACTTTATTTACCAATAAGCTGAAATATTATCTAACAAAACATACTATATTTACGACTCGATTGTGGTTTAAAAAAAAAAAAAACCTTTCCGCATTGTGGTAAATACATTTTACTATTCAGTGGGCCTTTAAATTCAAATCAACCCTATATTTAGGGTTCTAATTTACATTTAATGAATTGAATCATGGCTTCGACTAAATAGACGGAGTCACAAGATTAAACTCTTAGGCTACTACTTTAAATTAATTTAAAAATACAATTGTGCATACATGTCTTTTATTAAAAAGCTTTATTTAGATCTTGCTAAACATGACGTAAACGAACCACCGAATGATTCTTTTAAACTAGCTGTTCAAAAGAATCGATTCACTTAAATGATTCCGATTTCCCATCACTGTTAATCGTCTTGGTGGACATTCACACGAGGCTTTGACATAAAAAACTTATCGGAGTGCGACTGAATGGAATGTAAAAGAGAGTGAATTTATACAAGAAAATAAAAATTAAGCAATGCAGTGACAACCCCGTTCTTTGTAAACCAATTCTTAGGATTTTCCTGCTGTCCAAATTTGCTGCTGGATACAGCTTCTAAAGATCATAACTCTCTGACGTGCACACATAGCATTATGAAGTGCCTCAGCCATACCAAATGTATTTTATGTCCATGTTTGCCATTCCAGATAAATGATAGTCTTTTAACGTCCAGCAAAGCTAAATCTGTTTACAGTAGGTGTGGATCTAGACATCTGTTCATGTAGGAGACACAAACGAGAGAGAGAGAAAGGTGGAGACATGTAAGAAGAGCCCAACCCCCTATGGAATGCAGAAGTTATGCAACTCCTCTATGTACAGTACAGTAGCTCAGAAAGCATACTTCACTGCTAGAACTCCACTATAGAGGTCACGACCAATGCTCAAGTACTTGGTTTCAGTTGACTTCATGGGGTTAGGAAACATTCCTTAATAATCTGGTCACTTAAATCCACAAAATCTCATTTAAAATGTTGTAGGACTCTTACACTTTTTATTTTATATAGGTTTTTAAATATATATATATAAACTTTTCAAACTAATTTCACATAAAAAAACAAGTTTGCAATTAAGCCATAACTTTTAGTTTTTTTTTTATGCATGCATTTTATGGCTTAGTTTTTTATGTGAAATTTGTTTGAAAAATTCTTCTGACTGGCTAACAGAGTTTTGTTGAAAGTGACTTTTGATGGTCTTGGTAACATCATCAAGAATCAGCTGAAAATGTATAAACAAATCTGTAATGTTTTGCCATCTATGCCATTTTTTGGTTTGAAGAAGAGCATTTCTCAATATAATTTCTGTAGATTAATGTACCGTATTTTCCAGACTATAAGTCACACTTTTTTTCATAGTTTGGCTGGTCCTGTGACTTATAGTCAGGTGCGACTTATCAAAATTAATTTGACATGAACCAAGAGAAATGAACCAAGAGAAAACATTACCGTCTACAGCCGCGAGAGGGCGCTCTATACTGCCAGAGATGCTGCTCAGTGCTCCTGTAGTCTACACTGAGAAGCATAGAGCGCCCCCTCTCGTGGCTGAAGACGGTAAAGTTACCGTATACAGCTGCGAGAGGGCGCTCTATGCTGCTCAGCTTTTATTCATAATTTATTTATCATAAAACAATATTGTTTATGGATTTATGGCTGTCTTGGCATTTCTGATTATGAAATTAATTTTTTTTATTTTATTTTAATTTCCAACTATTGTTATATTATTTTTGCCAAGAAAACCTAAAGTTGTATGAAAAATAAATTATGTAAATAACGTTATGAATATTTAAATGTTTATAAAATAAATCTATATAAGATTAATTTCAAAAGCTCTTAAATATTTTTTTCTACTTAAATTATAATGATGTATATTTTAAACTATACAAAATATGAAATTAAAATTTAAATCCATATAAAAATTACTTTACATTTTTTTGTGTGTGTGTTTTGGGCCAGTAATGCTGTTGATCAAGTAGAAATCCGAATTAGTCAGAAAAAAATAAATAAATGTAATGTTAGCATAATTACAAATTCTTGCATTGCAAGCCTTTTCTTGCATACTTAAAATAATATTCTCAACCTCAGGGAACACGTCTGTCCAAATACTTGTTGAATTGGGGAAATTATAATGCAAAGTAGCTCAAAACTATTCCGAAACTTCTCAGCAGTGTATTCTAGAACCTGTGACTCAGCCTTCTCTTTTAATGTGACGTTTGTCTGGTCAGAAACAAAAAGGACCCTTATCTTTTGGTGCACAGTCTTCCTGTGAGCACAAACGTCTTGTTCTGCTGAGATACCGTCAGAATGGGTGGCAGCATGTAGACGACTTTTACTGTTCCTGACTACTGTGAAATTGGCCCCTCATTGGATTTCATGTCCAGAAAGTCCCACATGAATAATTTACTATGCGTTTATACTGTAGGTATTATTGTTCCTGTGGGAACTTTAAGGTTACTGGAGGTGGCACTGTTGCTTTTATTGCTATAAGGTTTTGTTGCAGCAATATATGCCTGTTTTATTAGTTTTAGCTTCTTTTAGCTAGCAGACAGCTAATTTAATCATACCTACATTGCACTGCACTTTCTATATTTGTGATCAAACTTAAAACTGTTGTAACCTCTTCTTGCAGGGGATGGGAGTATAAAGAAAGTGGTTTGAGAAGGACTAAGTGATGGAGCAGGGGTCAGAGGAGAACATGGAGAGCTCATGGACTCTGCTCTCCTGGCTGGCATCTGGAGTGATGGTGTTTGGAAGTGCGGTTCCTTACATCCCCCAGTACCAGGAGATCCAGAGGACCAATAACACAGAGGGTTTCTCAACAAGAGTTTGTCTGGTGCTGCTCGTTGCTAATATACTTCGCATTTTCTTCTGGTGAGTGGAGCAGAGTTAATGTTACTGCAGCAGAGCTGATTGATTGGCTCAGTTGCCAATGTGGAAATCAAAGTGAAATAAACAAGGACAAATCAAAGTATATTTGTATGCATGTTCTATTTTATGTATTCTTTCATTCATTTCTTTAATTCGCTCCCATTTTGTATCTTAATTTATTTTTACATTTTTAAAAAAGGACACTTGAAACACATACTGTATAACCAAAACATACTTGAAACAACATAATAAAAATTTTATTGGTCCCCATAAGTCGCACCTGAGTATAAGTCGCATCAGTCCAAAAATACGTTGTGATGTGTACGTAAATATATATAAGTCGCATTTATTTAGAACCAAGAACCAAGAGAAAACATTACCGTCTACAGCCGCGAGAGGGCTGTAGACGGTAATGTTTTCTATTGGTTCATTTATCTTGGTTCATGTCAAATAAATTTTGATAAATAAGTCGCACCTGACTAGTCGCAGGACCAGCCATACTATGAAAAAAAAGTGCGACTTATAGTCCGGAAAATACGGTAATTCATGCACGTCTCATTTTAAAAATGTTTTTTGACCTGGTCATTTTTAATCAATGTCATAACTCAGTATTCGGGTAAACAAGGCATGATATATGCCAGACTTCTCAAATAACATTGTGCCATCCCAAAGAAGCACAAAGTCACTTTCACAGACTTTTAAAATAAATGTTCCCTCCCGGTGGAATGACCTCCCCAACTCAATCCTTAGCCTCTTCCATCTTTATTTGACCTAACTCTAGCACTCTCAATTCTCATTCTGTTCTTATAAACAAAAACAAACTAGCTTTCTAATCTTTTTCTATTTTATCTTTTCCTTTCATTTATTATACAATTAACAAAAGCAAAAAAGACCTCTAACAGTAGCTTGCTCTGTTCTTTCTCTATTCTGTCTGTTTTCTTTTTATTTATTATATTATTTTAAAAGCCCTTGCTATGTGTAGCGAGACTTGTTATAGCACTTGTATATCATTGTTGATTTGGATTACTTCCATTGTCCTCATTTGTAAGTCGCTTTGGATAAAAGCGACTGCTTAATGACTAAATGTAAATATAGTAATTTAGTCCACGAAAACCCGCCCCTTTTTACATTCACCTGCAAGTTGCATTCAGATCTGCCTCCAACCAGTTGAACCAAGCCCTCGCCTACTTTTTTTTATTTATTTTTTGATTACTTTTATTTTCATATGCGTCATAATGTGGAAGAAAAGATCTCTCTCTACACCAGTTAAATTGTGTCTTTAAAGTAATGGGTAATTCAGAAGAAATTATACACACCTGCAGGCCATCCAAGATGCTGACGAGTTTGTTTCATCATCAGAACAGATTTTTAGAAATTTTGTATTACATCACTTGCTCACCAATGGATCCTCTGCAGTGAATGGGTGCCGTCAGAATGAGAGTTCAAAGAGCTGATCAAAACATCATCATAATCCACATAGTAGATAGTCGTATTGTTTTATCCACATGTTTGTTTTTGGGCAAAATATTCTTTTATCAACAAAGACAACTTTAATTAAGCAATTTATAGGTTGTTTTCCCTTAAAGCTGCAGTAGGTAACTTTTTGTAAAAATATATTTTTTACATATTTGTTAAACCTGTCATTATGTCCTGACAGTAGAATATGAGACAGATAATCTGTGAAAAACTCAAGCTCCTCTGGCTCCTCCCAGTGGTCCTATTGCCATTTGCAGAAATTCATCCGCTCCCGGTAAGAAAACAACCAATCAGAGCTTCGGTCCGTAACTTTGTTTGTGTTCAAAATGTAGAAAAATGTATATAATAAGCGAGTACACCATGAATCCATTTTCCAAACTGTGTTTTTAGCCTGTCCTGAATCACTAGGGTGCACCTATAATAAGTGTTTATATTCGGACTATTTTAGATTGCTTTGGGGGCACCGCGGCGGAATAACCCAGTACCTTTGTGATTCTTCATAGACATAAACAGAGAGAAGTAGTTCCGGCTACGATGTTCTTCAGCAAGATGCAAGCAGTTCTGTTTATTAACCACTAGAGCGTCAAAAGTTACCGACTGCAGCTTTAAAAGTGTTAACATTTCCAGTTCAGTTCTTTCAAGATTAAATTTGTGAGTGTCTGAACCAGCCATAGCAACAATGGCTTAACCAATGGCGTGTTTGGGGTTGGGCCTGAGAGAACTTTTTGGGAAACCTGTATGAAAACAGTTGTTATTTTTTGCAGTTCTGTTTGGTTTCTCTAGAGGCACAGCTTTTGCACTTTACCTTTTAATTAAGCATTTATTGTTTTGTTTTGCAGGATAGGCAAACAGTTTGAGCTGCCTTTGCTCCTGCAGAGTGTGGTGATGATTCTCACCATGTTGGCAATGCTACATTTGTGCTGTTCCATCCAGAGCAGCAACCGTGTCAGTACTAAACAGCACCACATCACAGGTAATCACATTAAACAGTCTGTGTCCAACGGGAGTGTGAAATGCATTGCCTAAAAACTGTACTTTTTCTACTTGTAAATACTACTAAGTTGAATATTGTTATCTCATGAAGTTTTAAAGTGTCCAATATTTTGGGGGAACATGTTAATGCATAAATATTTGAAAGGTAGTGATAATCTATATGATGAAAGTACAAATTTGTAAAGTGCCAGTTTGAATGATTGCAATGGCCTTACAGTGTGCAAGTGTTATATTAACGCCTGAGGTCTTGTGAATGGTATATCAACTTCAGCATGTGAGAATATTACTAAACAGATATCACCTCCTTGTCTTCTGTCATGTAGATGGGATTGAAACCGCAGAAGTGTTACTCATTGCCCGGGGCGCTAGTCTAGTCCCATATTCATTTATAATGAAGATGTTAAGTGTCTGAGAATATTGGCGTCACATGGATCAGGGTGCAAACTGTGTGTAATTTCCTCTTCACTCTTCCACAGAATTGATTTATGATAAAGTTAGGCTCCAGTTGATTGGCTTTTTCTGGGTTTGCTTGGGAAAACTCAATCTGAAGTCATTTTTTATGAGAGCACTGTCTGAGAGGGAGCTTGGATGATAACGTTTTGCTATATTGTAATAATTAGAAAATTGAATGTGAAATCAGACATGGCCCTAATTTACCTGTCATGTTGATTGATTAAGCTGGAGGCTGCAGCTCGCTCTTACACTTTGTTATAAAGTTTCAGTGTGAACTGAACTGTAACTTGTGAACTAAATCAGTCAATTCTAACAGTGGAGAAAAAAAAAATATTTTTTTATTTAAATTTTTTAAAAGAACTAGATTTTTGACAGCTGTGGGGGAATTCATTGGGAAACATTTTTGAAACTTTTGGTGGAATTTATTTGGAAATAAATATCAGATGGTTAAATTATCACAAGTAATTTGTTATTTCCTGTTTTATATGGTATCATTTAATTATTATTGATCCAGAATAATTAAATTTTTACATTCCTACCCCTCAAACAATATTTAGGTGTAAATGTACGATTTATGGATTTTAAATGAACAGATTTATGCTAAGTGATTTGAATAATTTTAAATAAATATAAAAATACGATTAATGAAATCACATAGATGCAAATATTAAACTATGCTGTGATGTTTTCGAGTGCAGACTTGAGTTTGAGTGCATTTGACAAATATCAATCACTTTATTCGTTTAAACCTCAAGTTTAGTACATTTAGTACATCAAGTGCATTTTTAATGCTATTCATAAAATTTGTGCAATATACTAATAGTCATAATTAGTTTTTATAGGTGTCATAACACAAAATCTTTTTTCCAAAGTCAAATTATAAACACCTTAACTTATCCAAGTATTTATTCATATATTTTTTATTAAATTTACTGACTTGATTTTCTTCTTGTAAGGTGAAGAAAAGGATTCCTATATCAGTTAGCTTCTGTAAAGTGTGTGTTCTTATTGAAAACTAACATTTGGATCACCTTGGATCAGCTCCCTCTAGTGTGCCTGCTAACAGCAGTTTGAGTGCTGAACATCCGGTTTGATAGAAGAACTGTGTGCGTCAGCGGTTTGCCTGAATGGCAGTTAAGGTGTCCGGTTACAGCAGGGACAGAAGGGAAGGGTGTGTGCTGGACCCAGAATAGCACGGACATCGGGTCCTCCCTCTAAAAGTTAGATGTCATGTGAGACCCTCTTTAATCATTGACTGTACCGCTGGCTATGTGCGACCTACTGTACAGCCCACCTGTCCCTGCATACCTTCACACCCATACACACACACACACACACACACACACACAAGCGATCAGGCTGCAAGAACAAATCTTCAATCTGTGCATTTTTAAATGTACATGCTCAGTGACCAATTAACCTATATGCTTTTGTATATTTGTTGTATGATGTACCCTCACACATTTCTATTGTCAGTTCCAGGGAATATGTAAGGTCACATGTCACGTGTAAAGCTTGGCTCTGTTTACTGCTGCGAGCTATGAATGATTTTGCATTGACTCACACTGATTGCCCTCAGGCTGTTCATTAGACTCCTACTGTTTTTGTCTTGACATGAATTTGTAGATGTTGAGAGAGAAAGGGGTTATGGTGTGACCTTTAGAAGACTGAATTAAGGAAGCCAATGTCCCATATCGGATTCATTTTTTTGTTTTAGAGTGTGCTTTAGATGCCAGTGTGCTTTGCCCTGGAGTTTGTGTCAGCTCTATTTCATACAGAATACTTTTCCTTCTAGTTGCCTTTTCAGAGTATATCTACACATATTTCAGCAAAACTGTGTTGCTGCTTCACAATAATTAGCAGTTTTATTACTGTCATCATGAAAAAGCTACAATCAACCCACAGTTAGGATCTTTTTTTTTCTTTACATAAGCCTTATGTTCACCAAGACTTCATTTATTTAATCCAAAAAACAGTAAAATATTGTAAATTATTCCAGTTTAAAGTAAATGCTTTCTATTTTGATATATTTAAAATGTAATTTATGGCTATTATGGCAAAGCTGAATTCTTACGGTCTTCAATGTCACATGATCTTTCAGAAATCATTCTAATATGCTGATTTAATGTTCAAGAAACCATTTTTATTAGAATTAATGCTGAAAACAATTGGTACATCTTAATATTTTGTGGAAGTCATTGCACTTTTTAATAGAATGGAATTATTGTATGACTAGAAAGTAAAGGAACAGCATTATTGGACAGTTTATTTAGGATTATAAATGTCTTTACTGTCACTTAATCTATTTGAAGAATGCACTGAATAAATTAACTGAATTTAAGTATTTAGGCCTAAAATCACATCTTGAGTTATTAGTTATTTAATTATTATTTATTTATTCAAGTTTTTATCCAGGTTGATGTAGATTGAAGACATTTAGAGGATCATTTTATTAAATTAAAGTAATAAGATATTAAAAATTAGAACAGCAGAGCCCTCTTGTGGAGACATGATGAATGACTTGAGGTTTAATGTACAGTGGCCCCAAAAATGATTTTAATAATACTAATAACATGTATTAATTAATTTATGTGATTTATGTAAAGTTATTGAGAAACAGACTTGTGTGATTATATGTTTGAAAATGTCACTTGGTTTGTTATTTTGCAATGCTTAACGCTTTGTGTGTGTGTGTGTGTGTGTGTGTGTGTTTCTAAATACGTTTTGGGGTCACAGTAAATTAAACCAGGTCATTAAATATAGTGAAATGGTTGTCTGTGCATGCTCAGTGAGTTTCTTGTGGGCAGAGGAGTGGCAGGTGCCGTTATCTGTGTCTTGCAGAGCTGAATTGTGGTCACTCAGGTGTGGCCTCCTACTTGGGTCTCAGCTCTGGTACTCATTTCAATAACACCCTGGTGTGTGTCCAATTAAGTCAAATTGTGATTTTAAAAAGTACATGGATCCAAGTGTTCCCGTTCGGCCCATGATGCAATTGCATAAGGCAGGGATCAGTTGTATCCCAATATACGCGTTACATTGTAATCGTGTGTGTTCATGTGTACACACTTCAGTTTTGCAGCAGTGTGGAATGACTCATGTATGAAAAGCCCACCTGGAGCTCCCACTGTGTTGTGAATACTTGACATAATTGTTAGGTGATAGCTTCACACTTCAGCTGACACTTACATGAATTATTAAGGCTACATGGAATGTAACATAGATCCTTGGAAGACTCCCCGTCACCTCTTTCCCTCCCACTGAACCTTTTTTTGATGTTGTTTTTTTATTTTTATTTTTTTTAAACATAGGCTTCAGTGCGAATTATGTAAAATATATAATATCAAACAGCAGGAATGAATCTGCTCATATTTCCATCTTCTTGCTTCATGCATGTAACAAGTCCTGCATTGTTAATAATTGAATTTTTGCTACCCTAGCAACCAGAAACCCCATGGCAACGCCTTGGCAACCACATTCTTGCACTTTTATATGCATTGCACCACTCACATTTTCACATTTTTAAAAGAGCCGTTTCCCATTTCTCTCTGCACATATCCGTCTCACTTTACTTTGAGTCAGGAGTTCATACAGCTCATCCATTAGCGCAGGAAAGCTCTTTAGTTCTATAGTGTCCGGCTGTGGCTGTGTCTGCTGGTTATTTGTGATTCATACGTTCATCTTTGACCCTCCGTTCTGGAGTCT
Source organism: Carassius auratus (assembly GCF_003368295.1). Lineage (NCBI taxonomy): Eukaryota > Metazoa > Chordata > Actinopteri > Cypriniformes > Cyprinidae > Carassius > Carassius auratus. Next base: position 6,786,113 of record NC_039260.1, read on the forward strand.
GGTCTCAGCAGGGGCTTCTCTCTCACTGAATCAGCAGTGGATTCTGACAGCTGGGTCCCCTCCCCGTCCCTCAATCACTCCATCCTTACAGAACAGTCAATGGCACGTAACAAGGTGAAAACTCAGTAAGGAGACGGTCTTATAGAGCTTGAAACAGTGCTGCAGGTTCATCGTCTCTAAGCTCTTCCTTTTCGAGAGCTCTAAATCTCTTTCTCCTTCTGCATACTTTCATTTTCTTGCTGCCCTTTTGCTGCTCTTTCCCAAACCTGATCTCCATAATACCTTTGGCTCCTTCTCTATCCTTTGCCACTCTAGCTGGGTGAATCTTATAAAACCTGTGCTTAAAATTCATGAAAGTAATGTTGCAGTGGAAAGAAATATTGATGGCCTCATTTTCTTTATGCTAAATATTTTATACTTTTGATTTTGGGCCTGGAATGTGACCCTAGACCTCTTTTATGAGATTCACCCCTCTAGCTTTCTCTTTGTAGTGACTTTTTCCACTCATTAATGCTTTTAGAGACTGCCGCCTTGGTTATCTCTGATGCAAGAAAAAGTCTGATCCTGTCTTTTTTTTAGTTTACGCTTGTATTAAAATACCATTTAAGATTTCAAGTTTACATTGAATGATCCTCATGAGCTCACACTCACAATCAAGTTCACATTTCAAATGTTTTTTGGCAGTGGACTGGCACCTGTCATGGACAAATGTGACACAGTCTGAAAGTACTTGGTGTATAACAGACAAGACAGTTACTCCTAAATTCTCCCTCTTTTCTCACTGTAGTTGGGACAGCTCTGGTGCCAGTCCAGATGGATGATAGATGAGAGTGCTGGTTAGCCACCGCTTGCCCCCAGGGGCCTCAATTCCACACGTTGTCCGTCTCATTTCTATTATTAACGAGAGTTCACTTAGACCACACACTATAAAAAATAAAAAAATCCTGTGAAACTTACGAAAAATAAATAAAACAAGCAGATGTGGTTGCCAGCAATTCATCATTAAAAAAAATCTTGCAACAATGTTTGTGGTATTATAGAATGGCATAATTATAACTGGATATTTTAATAAGGGATATAATGTCAATATACCAGGTTTTAAGGAATTGGGGAAGTCGTGGCTTAATGGTTAGAGAGTCGGACTGGCAATCGAAAGGTTGTGAGTTCTAGTCTCGGGCCGGACGGAATTGTGGGTGGGGGGAGTGCATGTACAGTTCTCTCTCCACCTTCAGTACCACGACTTAGGTGCCCTTGAGCAAGGCATCGAACCCCCAACTGCTCCCCGGGTGCCGCAGCATAAATGGCTGCCCACTGCTCCCGGTGTGTGTGTGTGTGTTCACTGCTCTGTGTGTGTGCATACCGGATGGGTTAAATGCAGAGCACAAATTCTGAGTATGGGTCACCATATTTGGCTGAATGTCACGTAACGTCACTTTTTTTTTAATTTATTGCTTCCTTTATGTATTTACAAATGGAAAGGACATAATTATAGCATTTTCAAATATCCAAAATTTCAAATATCCAATTTGACAAATGGTTAAAAAAAGTAAATAAATTAAACCTATTTTATAAATTGCAGGAAAGACACCAAACCAAATGACATTAAAAATATTGGAATATACATGAACTAAATAATGTAACAAAAAACATAATATTACTTATGTATTTACAACTTAATGTGATATGTTACTAGGCAATTCTAGGTGTGTCCTTGTACTGTATTTCAATGTAATAATGGTAGTTTATAGTTTCTACTTGTGAAAATGAAATTTTTAATGGTATTTTACAGTAAAATACCATAGTGTGTAATGTTATTTACATTTTTCACTGTATAACTTAGTTAACAAATTAACAGTTTTTTTTTACTGTTTTTAGATCCCTTTATTCAAAATAATAATAATAGTAGTAGTAGTAGTAATAATAATAGTAACTATAATAATTATAATAATAGTAATAATAATAATAATAAGTTAAGAGTTATAAATAAGTTATACATTATAAATTAGTTAATCAAATTAAAAACTTTCTTGATGCCACTTTATATGAGGCCTTATGTGGCCTTAACATAAAGAAAAGTACAATGTACCTGTTGTGTTCATATTGTATTACAAAACACTTGCTGCTATTGAGGTGGGATATGATATGGGATGTGTTAAGGTGTAAGGTATGGAGCAAGACTGTAATTATAATGTAATTGCAAACTAATTACAGATGTAATTGCATGTATTTTTAAAATGATAAAAAGTAAAATGTAAAAGCATGTAAGGACACTAAGATTGTTGTACCAAATAATTAATTTAAATGCAAGTACATAGTAGTTAAGGTCACTTAATATAAAGTGGGACCACTATCTTTATTAGAATCCTCATTTTAACTTGGTATAATGCAGTTTAGTTGCTCCATGGTTAGCTGGAGGTTTCATCTGAGCTTTGTTCTCCCCTGATCATGCGTATCATGGTGTACTTTCTTGTTTCCATTCCCTCGCTGCCTAATTAAAAATGACCGGCATCAGATACAGCTCTCCGATGCCCACCCGGACACCGGAGTTGAGTTCTGCTTTACGGTTAGCACGGCTGCATATTTCTTCTAATGGATCCCCACTATTCTTCACTTCCTCCTATTGCTTTCTCCAGTGACCTCAGATTCATTCCTTTGATTGCACTCTCTCATTCTGTCTCGGACTCTTGTTCTTTATCTTCATCTCTCTCTCTTGGCTTGTCTGTTTCTCTCATTTCCTCACTTGCTTGCTTTTTCTCGTTTGCTCTGCTTTCTCTCTCTCAAGGCCCATTAAAACCAGATCTGTATCATCCATCAAACGCGTGCAGACAGTTTCCACCTATTTCATTAGGTAGGAGATAAAAGGTGCCCACTGCTCTGTGCTACACGGAGCTACCTGAGGAGAAGAGAACTTTAGTTTGTCTGCTAAAAAGTTTTGATTGTTTCTGTTTGTGAAAGCTGTTTCTGTTACACACCAACTTCTTGTTTTGAGTGGTCATAGCCATTTCTGTGGAAGATATCTGTTCTAGGTCAGCCGCATCTGTGTGCAGCTCCTTTGCTTTTACTTGAGTGAATTTTATCTTCTTTTTATTTTTAGCCAAATTAACACGTTAGATTTGTATTCAATAGATGTATAGCATTGATAGTAAACGGTTGAATTTCCTGGGAAAACGCATAACTATGAATTTTTACATTTAAGTGTACTTGATGTTGATTATCTAAACGAAGAGTCAAATAAACAAAATGTTTTAATTCATTTTAAATGTTTTATCACATTTTTAAAAGCAATTATATTTTGATCCTCCTTAGTGACTTTTTGTCATTATAGTTTTAACACCAATTTTTATATTTCATAAATTATTTCTATAAATTTTTTTTCCTACAGTTGTGATGATGTTTTAACTACAACAAACATTTATGCTTGTTGATAGTTTGTGTGTGTGTGTGTGTGTGTGTGGTTTGGCAGAAGCATGCTTGAGATAAAATGAGACATAAAATCTGCAGAAAATAAAAATCAATCAAGGTAAAGACCACTTGTGAACAAAATGTGTTTTTGGTCATGCCATTTTATGAAAATATGCTAATAAGTGTGAAAATATGATTTAATTGTATTTAGGTGTTCCCAAATGTTAGCTATGAAAATAACCTTAGCAAACCAAAAGCCTTGACCATTTAATTCACTGCATAATATTTTTTTACTTTATACAAATGTTCATATTTAAGGCAGCTACTAGAGACTTTAAGTTGAAGTATGTGTAAATTTTTTCAGTGCATATTTACATTGTTAGTAGACATAAATAAAAGTTTTTAAAACATCTTTGAGGACTATTATACACAAAGTCATAAGCATCAAGTTAAAGTGTACATAATGACCTTTAACTCTCTTGACTTTTGGTGAGATGAAGAGGACCTTAAAGCATCAACATTAAATATGAATGACACACGGAAATGTGCTGAAATGTGCAAGTGTGTGTTTATGTCTGTGTGTTTGGCATGGCCATGTAGTTCTGTCCTGTCCCGTTTCTTTTTGAGTCTAGTGTGCACTGCAGCATACTGTATATTCATTCAGAGAGATGCTCAAACTAAATAATTCAATCAAGTCCTGTGGCTATACATCCTGCTTTTTATTACACCGCTCTCTTGAATATTTGAGCCGTGGCATTGAGCGGTCAGATATTTTTGACTAATGGCTGCTAAGATGTATATCGCTGTTGCCCGTGGCAGTTTGCCAGTGCTACTTTCATATTGCTTTTATCACTTTGCAGTCGGTTTCTTTAAAGAGTAAAAGCAGTGCCAATTAGAAAAGGTAATTAGTGTAAATATCAGACTTTGAGGGACTTGATTGGTGATTTGACTCAAAAGGAATATGTAGGCCTACTACATACTTTTCAGCGAATGTAACTATATTGTCTGACATGAATTTAGATGAAATGACAGTGGTTGAGGTTTCATAGTTAACATTTTCTGTATTCTAAATGTACAAAATTACACTTTTTGCATAATTTGGTCAGTTTACAGAATTTTGCTTAAATTTAAATTTTTCTTTATTTTTCTTTGTTGTCTTTGCACTTGTCTCATATTCTCTCATGCATGCTCTTTACTGACAATGTTGTCTCCATGATAAACAAGTACACATTTATTTTGAAAAATTTGCTAGTAGCAGAATTGCTGGTCAGGATGAAAATAATTCTTCAACTGACGAACAGCTATTTGTGTCAAAATTGATTATGCATAATTTACACTCAGTAAAACGTTAAGACTGTCTATCGCCTTATAGTTAACTAAAGCTGAAGCTAAAATTTAAAACCAATTTTTACTTGTAATAAAACAAACATTAATGTAAAATAAAATTGTAAAAAAAAATATTTCAGCAAGTTGTCAAGGTAACAGTTTTTGTTACTAAATAGAAAATTATTAATTTATTAATTAATAAATTTAAAATTTCTTAAACCTTAAACTGAAAAAAGTAGTAAAAAATTTAGAAACAACTAAATTACTGAAACTTTGAAATGAAAACGAAAAAGTGGAAAAATAAAAACATTCAAAATATTAACAAAGTATAATAGTATAACACTGGACTATTGATAAAAATGTATAGGAATTAATGACATGATTTCATCTGCTGTATTTAATGAAAAGCACAAAGAATTATCAAATTAAATGCTGAAGATCATGTTAAAAAATGTTTCCAAGGAAGTTTTAATGTGACCTTCATATAACAGAAAGAAAAAGATGTTAATTTTATTAAAATCAAGTATTTTTGAAGAACCACACACTGCTGGAGCGACAGATTCACCTTGCAGCATTATAATTCCTTATGCTGCTTTAGATGTTGATGAATTGTTCAGTTCTGACTTTGAAATGAGTTTCTAATCTCTCTCTTTCTCTTTCTCGCTCTCTCTTTTCACACCCCACTCTCTCACCTCCATCTGTACGTTGTCCGTTTTTGTCTGATGGCACTGTTTTCCCCTTCTCATTAACACGAGTTTCACACCCTTCCCTTTAACTGTGAATTATGTCATTGACTGAATTGTGCAGCACATCCCAGATCCTCTGCAGTCTCAATGCAGTCATGGTGCGGCATAAACGGCTGCACTGTCATAGCAGGTAAATCTTGCATTGGCTCATCCTCATTGTTTGGGGAATCCCTCCTGCAGCGTGAGTGTGTGTGTGTGTGTTCTTTATGCTGTGTCCTTGGCTCACCGTCAGTGTCTTGCATAGTCTTATGTAACCCATATCAGAGTTGCTTTTAGTGTTCTCCTCTCCCTCTCATCTAGTCTTTCTCTTCTCCTGCATGCCTAATGCTGCCTCGTAACTCCAGAATCCCTGATGAAATACTGGCCAGTGCTGACAAGCTGTCCAGTGTGTTTTTGCCCGGGTAATCACTGACAGGCCGAGAGGAAAGCAGTGAGGGTAAGATTTCATCATATAGCAGAGAGTCCATCACTTGACATTGATGTGGTAGTGGAGACGCTTGAGTTTAGAGTTACTTAACTGCTTTTCAATGATCTCACACATCCCTTGTAGTAGACTGTGGCCCGCTTATTGGTTGACTTGAGTCCTATGTACCATGCTAAAACTTTATATTAGATTAGCTGACTGATTGGTTTTAAGGGTTAGGTTCAAGTTCAGCTAAACTCTTCAGACGCATTTCTTAAATGGCATTTGCATACACTGTTTCAAAGTAAGTCCTGCATTTTTTTTTTCCTTTTCAAAGCATTTTCAAGCATTTTCTTGTAAAAAGGACTCCACTCCAATAAACCTTATGTATTAAAACTTTTTTTTTTTTTACAGTTTAGGATTCGTTATTGAGCTCAAAAACAGTTAATTTTTTGAAGTTTATTAACTCTATTCATATCTTCGAAATACAGATGTTCAGGTCAGGGTCAATAGAAGCAGGTAAGCATAATATTATTATTATGGCCTTATGCCAGTAAACCGTTAATTATTTTAATGTAATGGCAGAAAACCTATCAATAATTCAATCAAATTCAATGCTATTTATAAAAAAAAGTGATCACTTGTTGTAAATGCTGCAATTATATTAGGCATCACAACCTTTATGTACAATATAAAAAATTATTTTAAGATTTGTTAATAATAGTAATTATATATATTATTTAATTATATATTCGGTTAATTAATTATATATATAATTAATTAACCGAAATTAATCGCATTTTAATCCCATATAAAAATTTGACCTGAGAACAGTGAGAAGTAATTTTTTTTCACATGGATTTATAGTATACCATTGAATAATGACTGAATACATAAGCTTAAGCAACAAAATATTGTTTATTTTTGTTCAACCAAGTCTAGCAGACCAGTGCAATTTTTGCCATGAAGTGTAGCAATAGCATATTTAGAAACAATTTAGAAATAGTACATTTCAGAAATTCAGGAAGCTTATAGGTGCTGGAACCTTCTGTAAAGTGTTTTTTTAAGTAAAACACAATACTGTCAATTACATTCATGACATTGGAAACCCTGACTATTAGAAAACATCTCTCTGTTGCTTCAGATGCCATAACATACTGAGTCCAACTCTCAATAACCTTGGCCAAAACAATAAAGAGTTCAACATAAACTGTTGCAAGTTCAACATAAAGTGTAAAGTCCACGCTAGCTGCTATATGTTTTGCGTTGAGGTGATGCTTGAGGTTCGATGTGCTGCGGTGATATGCGAACGCTAGTTGGTGCTCCAGTATAATCGGTCCGCCGAAACTCATCCAGTGAGAAACGTTCCGCGGTGCAAAAATAAGTTATTAAAAAGACGGGATTTTTTTTCTGTAATTAATTAATCTTAGTTAACGCGTTATTTTTTGTGTAATTAATTAATCTCAATTAACACGTTAAAGTCCCGTTAAAGTTTTTTTTTTTTTTTAACCATTAGCGGGGTTATTATAGTTAACTAAAACCATTAAGACATTTTCATTACTTGAAATGAATGTTAATTGAAATAAAATATTGTACAAAATTATTCCTCTAGTTAAGGCAACGTTTATCATTTTCATTTAGTTTAATGTGATGTGCTAAGATATCTAAAACTAAAATTGAAGTAAAAAGAAAAACTAATAAAAATGAAAACAATGAAATTACTAAAACTTTAAAATGAAGGTGGAAAATTATTTACAAAACAGACTCAAAATGTAATAGTTTCCTAATTATACTAAAATAACACTGATCTTTAGTATTTTTAATGTTTATTAAATAAATTAAACTACTTTTTATGTCTACGTAATGTTATGCAATTATTAGTGTTTTTAAATATTCGCTTTAAGTAACCACTTGATTATGACAAAGAAGTAATTGGGGCAAGCATGTAAAATTGACTATCTAATATTGGCCTCTGTATACAGTCTATATTTTCTGATAATATAAATTAATAATATCACAGATAACAATATGGTGCATTGCTGTGCCTTCCTTAATCACAGTTTAAGTCCTGAATGTGGTGATTGGTTAACCTCTTTGCTTTATAAACATCTGTGGGTTTGTTGCATGCTCAGGGGCCGTGACTGTAGTTAAAATTGTGTGCCCTCAGCACAGCTGGGTAAAGTGATAGAGCTTCTGCATGAGCCCTCCCTCCGCGGCCACCTGCCCTCGCCGCGTTTAGCAGGAAGATGACTGAATGCACAGGTAGACACGAAGAGTTGCTTTGGCAAAGCGCTCTCGATGTCATTGCCTGAGGTTAGAGAATGGTTGAGCATGACTGCTGAACTCAAACAGAATAGTCAGTCTGAGAGAATGCTTTTACTCTTAAATACCTAATCCCTCCTTTCCCCTCTCATTTACACTTAGATTTATCACAGAGAACGATTAAGATTTAGTTGGATAATCCAGATACTTGCGCGCACACACAAACACACACTGGCGTGAAGGTGATCTGGATGTCCATCAGTGACAAAGCAGCAGGACAGAGGAGAAGTGTGATAAGGAGAGAGAGACAAAAAAAAAAAAAATCAGGCCTCTGTTCAGTAATGGCTTTAAATATTGACCAGTACACACCATCATCAAGGGAGATGAGAGGAAGATAAGCTGCTTTAAATGACTGACAATCCCTAGTGTACGTGCTTTCTGATGAGGTATTGAGGCCTTCTCATATACCTATATATCTATCTATATATCTTTATATATAATTGCACACTTTAAAACATTTGTCAGCAAATCAGATTCAAGAATGCATGTATGTGTGAGTGTGTTTAGGGTACATGCATGCATACATAAATACAAAGCTTTGATTTGATTTCCATTTTTGTTTTTATTTTCTCTAGTGGTTTAATTTGTGGAGGACCTGATTTGAAAAAGGCCTTCAAGGCCACCGTCCTAATTGATATTCATAATATTCATGAGTTGTAACACTACCAGTGAATGATGTCCCAATCAGCTAAAACAGCTTTTATTTCAAAATATTTTTCAGCATCGCTGGTGGCTACCAAGAGTCATTTTTCTCTGCTGTGAATGCAGTATATTCTAGATATATTTGGTTCTGGGTGTTGCGATAAGAGTTCCCATGCTGAAGGTTATAGGTGATGTTTGTCTGAAGAAGTTAATCTGAATGAGTCACCACCCTCAATGGCCCAAGGATGCTTTTTGAGAGAAGCACTTCCACCTTCATGGATAACAGAAGGTCACTCTACAGTGCCGTGAATTACTAAGGTTAAATTAATCATTCGACTTTGTATTTTCAGGCATTCAAACCCCTAGTGACCTCTCTCCAGCATCACCACACAGATGTTCGACCTCTAGATGCTGAAGTCTTTTCCCAGCACATGCTATCGTATTCACTCCTCTTGGGATCAACTGCTTAATTACCCCTCCTGATCCCCCATACCTAATTATCTGTTTTCATTTAATTTAAAGTCTCTATTTATCTAGAATCTCAATCGATTACCTGTTTCCAACACAAAATGTTAGCCAGCCAAGGGCAAACCTCGAGGCAGCCCATCGCACCATCATAGTTTTCTCAACCACCTTCTAACTATCTCTCAAAGATGTATTGCTGTAAAGTTGCATCAGGGCTGTCAGAGCTCACCAAGGTTAGCTGTAGGTTGAGGAGACATTCGGGTCGAGGCTTTCGGATTGGGACTTGCTTGGTGCCTGTTCCAGATGTTTCCTCATATACCCAGCAAAACATTTCACAAATATGACGCATGCATGTGTAAAAGCACTATTTTTACTTGGAAAAACTGCTTCACTAATTAACCCACAAGGTTGCTAATTAATATTCAGTGAGCTCCAAATGGAGGTTAATGCAGATAGACTGGTCACACTTGGCAGGAAAGAAGCACATGCTATGGGTATGCATGCATGAAATCCATTGCAAAGTGGTGTGCGTATGCCTTTAGTGCATGAATATTCATTGAGTGGATCAACTCAGAGTAGTTTTGTCAGTCAAAAAGACACCGAATCAGAAGGTTCTTTAGGACTCATACTGCTTATCATGGATAAACTGTGTGTGTGGGAGAGGGAAAGAACTGCTTAATGTAAATACAATTGTCACACTTGACAAAAAATATGTTGAACAAATGCATACTAAGCATCAATGCAAAGAAGTTTCAATGAATTGTATAAATATTCAAGTCGTGCATCAGATTTAAGTAGTTGTGTTTATGTCGGTCAAAAAGAAGATAGAACTGTACTGAATATGCCAATGAGGAGGCGGGGTTAATGCTTCTGTAGGTTATTGATAGACTAAAGTTTATGTGTGTACATGGCTATTTCTGAACATGTTATCAACTTTATGAATTATTCAGCAGTTCTGCACATCTGTTCTTCAGCATGCCTTTAATTTAAGTGTCCTCAAAACCCAGAAACCTACTGTAGCCACCATAGATAGCGGCCAAACATGGGCAGAGAGATCGGAATGATCCTTCTCAGCACATTAAATATCTCATCAGTCTCTTTTCCTAACTACGACATGGTTCTAAATGCCTAATTGACAGGAATACGAAATGCAATTTAAAAATGAAACTTTCCTCAAATGTGTTTTTTTTTTTTTTTTTTTTTTTTTTTTTTTTTTTTTTAACTAATCAGCCAATGCATATTTTTGTCAGTGTTGACTTCTCTTTTTGTTCACATTTTCACTCTTCAGGATGTTTTCTTTCTGGCATAGTTTTGCTCTCAAACTCTGCCAGGCTAGACTTGGGTCATGAATATTAATTGAGTTTTGTAACAATCATTGTAAATAATTAGCAAATGTTGGTAGGTGAGCTCTAAGCCATATGAGTTTAATGCTTACATGTTCATTATTCAATCCTTAGTTTAAGTACTAGTAAACAGAACTGGAAAGAGTTTATATATATATATATATATGAAATGACTAAATTAAATGACTAAATTAATTTTTTACTCTTTAGGACAAAATCATATAAATATATACACATTTTATATATATATATATATATATATAAAATGTGTATATATTTATATGATTTTGTCCTAAAGAGTAAAAAATTAATTTAGTCATTTCTAGGAAGGGGATATGATTTTGGATGCATCTGTATTAAAATTCTGCCTGATTACAATTAGCAGATAATAATTTGGTATTTTTTTAAATTAATCCCAAAAATCTAAATTTCATATTGAATATTGGCTGATAAGTGATGATGCTGCATTGTACATCTGTACTATCAGGAATAGCCCATATATCATGCATCATAAGTCTTTTAAGTTTTGTGTGGTTTGTAGATATCAGGCTTTAGGTTCAATCTAAAGATCAGATTTGAAGCAGTACTAAGCTAAAACCTTTTGTTATTGGCCTGACATCTTGATGAAGGTCAAGACTACAGATATGTTTTTTACAAGAGATGAGTGCCACAAGGCACACTTCCAACTTTGAGGTGCTGTTAGTAATTGAAATGTTTGATCTGTGGACATCTGAGAAGAAACGTCTGTGCTCTATCTATCGTTTTGAAGTGTGACCGTTTCATTCTGAATGCCACAGGTAGAGAACAAGTTGTTCTGGATCATGAGAGGTTATAGCTTGCCCATCAGCCTGGATGAAGGATGATGGCATTTTATATACTGTTTCTAAGGTGTTCTGGGTGTTTGCCGGTCAAAAAGCCCACTGTCTAGAATCTATGATCTTCTTGTCCCAAATTATAGTTTGGATGACTCATTCAATGTCATTCTGCTATACTTATTCATGCCTGTTTTATCAGGGGTCAGTTAATTCCACAGCAACACATATGATTTGAGGTATCATTTACAGTGTGGAATGAGCTTGGTGCATTTTTATTAGGGTTGCAAAGAGGCAGAAAATTTCCATGGGAGCTTTGTCTGGGGAATTTTAAAAATATTCCAAGTTTGAAATTTACCAGGAATGTTATAGGAATTAGGGCTGTGCGATTAATCGAATCGAAATCGCGATTTGAGACGTTGCGATTTGCTAATCGCAAAAGCCTGCAATGTGGAGGCGATATTACTCTGTTCCAGCACATGCATGAAATGTGTCGATTTTTACAAAGCTTATTGTTCTGAAAAGCAAGGTGTACGCTGATTGGCTATCCAGTGCGTTGTGACTGGCTGAATGACTCAAACATGTGACGGAAATGTTACACCCCTTAACGGTTGCCTTTTTTTGTTTTTTTTTTTATGGAGGGCGTTTACACAGCTGCCTAGAGCAGAGCTGATTGGGGAGAACGGAGGTGCTCTCACTCTATTGGTTATTAAGACGGTCACTGAAGGCTCACAGTCATTCATATGCTAGAACAGCGTAATATCGCGTCCACATCGCAGGCTTTTGCGATTAGCAAATCGCAACGTCTCATTGCGATTTCGATTCGATTTCGATTAATCGCTCAGCCCTATTCTGCACCCAGATGAATACCGTGTTTTTCGGACTATAAGTCGCACCTGAGTATAAGTCGCATCAGTCCAAAAATACGTCATGATGAGGAAAAAAACATATGTCACACTGGACTATAAGTCGCATTTATTTAGAACCAAGGAGCGAAAACATTACCGTCTACAGCCGCGAGAGGGTGCTCTGTGTTTTCAGTCAGAGACAGTGTAGGCTACAGGAGCACTTTCAGCAGCATTGAGCGCACTCTCGCGGCTGTAGATGGTAATGTTTTCTCTTGATTAATTTCTCTTGGTTCATGTAAAATTTATTTTGATAAATAAGTCGCACCTGACTATAATTTGCAGGATCAGCCAAACTATGGAAAAAAGTGTGACTTATAGTCCGGAAAATACGGTAATTCAATTATTAGAGCGTTTTATTTAATGCTGTTTATTACAAATAAAGGGTCAGTGTTTGTTTTCTGCGCCAAATAACTGTGCATTTGTGTTTTATTTGTAGATAGCTGAATTTGCATAGTGTTTAGTGTCTTATTTTCAAAAATGTTTACCAGAAAGCAAGTGGTTTGATCCCTGTAAGGAGCTTTCAGTGATCACAGATGTGCCTTAGAGAGAGACATTTAACCTAATCTGCTGTTTATCAAAAATTAAAAATGTTAAATTATATTATGTGAATGTTCCAAAATCTATTATTACCACATATAGTGGGACCACAGCTGATATCACACAAATTCATGGAAATAATACTTTTATATTGTCAGGAAGAGGCCGTTCATATTTTTTTCTATTCCTTCCTAGCTTAGCACTTAACGTTTATGTGATTTCTGAGGCTTTTTCATTCCTGATACTATCTGTTCTCCAATTTCAAGCCGTGAGTTTTCTGATAATACGGTGCATTAATCACACAAACACATCCAGACGTCTCGCCCCTTGATGTACCACACAGTCATGCAAACATTTCCCGACAGCGGATGGCACAGCGGCCACACTAGAGTGCCGATGCCTGTCAGGTAGATGCATGCAAGAAATCGGAACATAAAACCTACTAAATGACACCGTGTGGTCTGCGGGTTCTCTGACACTCCACTCACAGCTGTAACAAATAGGGCTATTATTTAGCTATCAATTCTCTGGAGCTGATGTCAGCTCATTTCAGGATCCTGTGCCATCAGTTTGGGTGAGAGACAGGTACTCGTCGATCATGTCAGCAAGTTTCACATGGTTTGTGATCACTAATGTAGAGATGACCAATGTGACAAAGAAGCTGTCTTCACTATCCTGTTTCTTATTTGTCTGTCTCTTTACTGGTTCTTAAGAGACCAGTCAAAACATGTATCAAAATTTGATATTAATTTCCATTTTTACATTAATAGTTCTTTATATAAATGTACTAATTTATCTTATTAACTGTTTATTTGATCAAAGTTATAGTTATCACTTGGCAATTCATTCAGAAAAAAAAAATGTAGGTTACACTTTACTTGATGCCCTTTTATATAAAAATTTTTTTATGCATTATGCTTTGTAATGCACCTTCGTTGTAAAAACACATTGCAAACTAATTTCAGATGTAACAAGGAATCTGCCGATATTACATTGCTTTTTAACTTTAATGCATTGTCTTTTCATAAATATTTGTAACTACAGTGTACATTATGAATACCTTTATAATGCATTATATTTTGATTATATCTTAATGATTTCCATTTTATTTACTTATATTCTGCTGCAAACTCACATATTATATATACATATAAATAATATATATATATATACATATTTTGTACAAAGTTTTTAATTAGAAATTTTAGTCTTTAGTTTTTAAAAAGAATAGTCTTATGCTCATCAAGGCTGAATTTATTTGAGCAAAAATACATACAAAAAAAAATCACTTGTGCATAACAAGATGTTTTCTGTGAACAGTTTAAAGAAATGTTTTCTAATATATTTAATTTATTTTAATGTTAAGGCAAATCTGCATTTTCAGCAGTCTTAAATGTTTCTTTTCCCAAAAAATTTACTGACCCCAAACTTTTTATATATATCAAAACGTGTATGGTTTCTTTTCTGCTGACTGGAGAACAGTTGTGTGTCTGTGTCTTTATTTTATGCAAGTGCTTAATCCTCACTGCTGAATGTTTGGCTGTGTTCCTCTGGAGAGCTTGGTCATTTATTTCACGGCTCTCAGGAAAATTGTAAATGAAATGCTGAGTTGTCGTAAATGGGTTTCTTTATGAAATGGAGATTTGCAGAAACAGGCACACAGGTTTCAAAGCTCATTTAACTTTTCAAATAGCGTGAGAGAGTTTATGTGAGGTGTTGAGCTCTGTGATATGCATACTAATGATAAAATGCTTTAAAGTTTCCCTTTCTTATTTTCTTGGGTAGTATTATAGAGAGATGCCTGGAGATATTGCATTGTCTGTATTTGAAATATTTTTACGATCCTTTTTATCTTTCTTTCTTTGTTTCTCCTACAGATTTAGACCTTCGGTATTTTTGGAGCTGGAGTTCTTTTGAGGACTATCTGATGTTCTGCTTTGCCTTCACGCTGCTGTGTGCTTTCATAACGTTCCTCTTTCTGGACTGGGTTCTGTTTGTGGAGGCCCTGGGCTCTTTGGCTGTAATGTTTGAAGCCATGTTGGGACTGCCTCAGCTGCTGCAGAACTACAACAACCGCTCCACCCGAGGAATGAGGTAAACAAGACCCAAACTGTTTTTGATCTTTTAATAATATGTTTAATTGGGGCCTTACATTACATTAAAATGTTACATTCAAAAACTTACCAAGCAGAAAATACAATCCCAGAATTCATTGTAAACGGTTTAGTGTAAAAATTTAGTGTAGTCATTGTAATGTTGACTCTAAGGATGCACAATATATCCGTACCATATAATTTATCAGATGATTTTAGAGGCAATTTATCAATATTGTTGATGCTCATTTCCCCTCTTTTTACATTTGCTTTTAGATTAAGTGAGCATTAGATTAGTAGCAAAGGTGAATTTGTTCTTTGAAAATACTTAATCTAAAAACAGCTCTGTCCCAAGTGAATCGGAAAATCATTTAAATTATAAACATTTTTCAATACTTGCATTATATAGTTATGATGCTGAAAGAAATATTTCACCCGAAAATGAACATCAGGCCATCAAAGATAGTTTGTTTCTTCATCAGAACAGATTTGAAAAACTTTTTTATCATTACATCACAATCTCACCAATGGATCCTCTGCAGTGAATGGGTGCCGTCAGAATGAGAGTCCAAAATGGCTAAAAACATCACAATAATCCATAAGGAAGCTTGTGTAAACAATTTATCAACTTTTCATTTTTGGGTGAACTATTCCTTTAACTGTAATGGTTGCATTTAAAACAGATGACTTTAGTTTTCAGGGTTTTATATTTAGTTTAATTAGACACAAAAAAAACAGTATGTCCATGTCTGTTATTTTCCATGTAGCATTCAAAATATACAGCCTGTGCCTCACAACTTCTCGTTGTAGTTTTTGCTCATTGTTGCCATAATGCGTGTCGCCTGTGCCATGACCGGTAGATGGTGAGAAGGTTCAGTTCTCGCACAGTAATTGTTTTCAAGACATGCTTCACCCAAGACATAACTCATTAAAGGCACGTAATGATGATAATTAATTTTAGACAGCTAATGAGCTTGTTAATTGATGATTTAGCCCACTCTGCTCAAATCCAAAGACTCCTTGGTGAAATAAAGTTGACCTTACTGGTACTTAAAAAATAAATAAATAAAAAGCCCAGAATGAGCACCAGAGAGAATTTAGAGTAAAGCTAATATCTTTAGCCTCAGGCTTCAGTCAGCATAATAATCACAGCTCAAGATCAGCTCCACTTCAGCTGAAGCCAGCTCCTTTTCCCCCTTTTAAAGTTTTTTCAGTAGCCCTTCATCTCATGGTCTGCTCCAGAGAACTCGATGTGACGCAGTCTCCAGGCTCCCCTATATGAGTCAAATTAAACACTGTGAGAACAGTTTAAGCAGAGAGAGGGAAAATGGAAGCTAATGTAAATGGCATTTCTCTGGAAATCCATCTTTTTATGAACACAATGAATGTGTCACTGCCATAGCATGTAGTGTGTAATGCCTTTGCCCCGATGTGATTTCAGAGTGTCTGCAGGCGTTGACGGCCCTCAACCGATCACTGCACTGACATCTGTGTTTCTTTGCGTATGCGAGTGAATTTATTATTATTGCGAAGTCTTTGGAGACATGGTTCAGAGTGTATATTTAAAGCTATCCTTCAACATCTGTGAGTGAAAAATATCTGTCACCAAGACAGCACTGCAGTGTTTGTGTGTGTGTGTATAGTACATTGTGTTAAATATCGGTTTATAAATAGTTAGTGAACCTAGTTTAAACCTGACAAAGTTCCACACTAACTTGTTGGGATTTTGTCTAAAATGATTAAATGTGGAGAAACTACTAAATTAATATTTAAAATAATAATAATAGTTCACTCAATTAATTCAGATTTGACATTGCATTTGTGATTTGTCTATAATTAAGTTTTAGTATACAGACTATGTGAATGAGATTCGAGTTTCTGCATATAATGAATAATTGAGAAATTTTGATTTGTTCCTCATACAAAGTTATTGTTTGAACGGAGAAGACTCAAAAAATAATAAACAGGTTTTATAAACTATTTTATGGGACTTTAGGGAGCTTGACAGCCCCTGGTCACTTTTGGCTCCATTCCAAAACCTAGTATGTTGGTTATATGTGAATATAATTCATTTAGTACCATTTTGCTTTAATTGTTCAGTACCAAAAAGTATTAATTATAAAACGTTTAAATTAGGTAAATGTATTTCACAGACTAACTGGTTTATCCAACATTTATGTGTGCAAGGTAATTGTATGCTTATTGAAGCTTAGAATTAGCAACATGCTAACAACAAACTGTTTGCAAAAAAAAAAAATGACGACATGAGAAATGCTAGTGTCAGTGTTGAGCGTTTCAATTTGATCTCTTCAAGATTCAGATTTTTATTCGTCACATACACAATTATATAAGTGACGTGACATTCAGCCAAGTATGGTGACCCATACTCAGAATTTGTGCTCTGCGTTTAACCCATCTGAAGTGCACACACACAGAACAGTGAACACACACACACACTGTGAACACACACCCGGGGAGGAGTCGGGGGTTTGATGCCTTGCTCAAGGGCACCTAAGTCGTGGTATTGAAGGTGGAGAGAGAACTGTACGTGCACTCCCTCCGCCTACAATTCCTGCCGGCCCAAGACTCGAACTCACAACCCTTAGATTGCGAGCCCGACTCTCTAACCATTAGGCTACGACTTCTTATATAGAGCATATATAACCAGCAGTGGAATATGAGTCAGCTTATTAAAGAGTACATAAATAAAAAAAATACATTAATATAGCTATGAAAGAACAAAATAAAAGTAAACAATAAAAATGTAAGAATAAAATATAAAAAAAGATGTATACTGTAGAATTAAATATTAAATGCAAAATAATGTGCATGAAAGTAGACTATTCTTAAATATTAAGATACCCAGGGATGTACAAAAGGCAATGTGGATATGTGCATTATACTGTAGTCTTAAATACTGTATTAAGATACACAGGAATGTACAAGAGGCAAATGTGCAAACAGATTGACACTGTCAGTGTGAGGTAGTGAATGATCAATGTCTTACTGATAAAGTGAATATTAGGTGGAGGCATGAAGATGTTAAGAGGCTGGTTTTGAGTTTAGGAGCCTGGTGACCTCGGGGGAAAAACTCCTCCTAAGTCTCCCAGTTTTAGCCATCAGGCTGGATTACTGCTTTTAATGCATGTTAAAATTTTAACAATATTGTCTTAAAATTCCAACCCAGCCTTATTAGAAAAACGTGCCTGTGGCAACATTTCTGCAATATTATATACGTTTCTTGCAAGTTAATAGTCCAGTAGTGTTCCAGTGTTTCCAATAGAGATAAATATGAAACTAGCAATGTTTTATTACATTGACTTCTGGATTCTATCACATTTTAAAATAATGTACCATGCACACTAAACCTAACTGAGATCAAAACACATTTGCTGGAATAACCATACCATTTTAGCTTGCTTCTGCAAGTCTTTTATCTTGATTCTCGTTTCACAGTACCGTTATCGAGTGTAGTGCTCTACCGGGTGTGCTACCGAGCAAGCTTGCTGTCAGAACAGCCATATATATGGATCTGGTTATGTTATATAAATGTCATTTTCAAACCATGCACTATGGTAAAAGTGATTGAGGTCATAACATATTGAGCAAGGAACCATACTTAATTATTTGGGGTATTTTTTGCATTTATATATATATATATATATATATATATATATATATATATATATATATATATATATAAACTTTTTAAACTTTTTACTCTATAAACTTATATTTTGCACAAATGTCAGTGTAGGCACTTTTTGTAAAATGCTCTCTAGCTTTGCAGCTCACTAGGTTGCTGTGCCCTTGTAGAGAGAGTATTACAAGGTATTGTGATAGACTCCACATCAGTACCTCTTCCAATGACACATGCAGTACTGTCTTTAACAAGACCAACCATCCGTACCCTCCTACTGTCTTTAATACGGGCCAGTGAAGCGGGGAGGGTCCTACGCTGTGCCCTTGAGCCAGACATTTATTGAATTTGAAGGATTTAAATGGCCCATCTCCCCTTGCTATTCTCTGAGAGCTCCCATCTCTTGTTGACCTTCTTTCTCTTCATTTGAACTTCTCGTTGATTCTTTGTCCACTTCTGCTGCTGTTTAAATTCATGTTGCTCTAGTGGAAACAAAGCTGTAAGAACAGGATGAAGTGAGGAACACCAGGGCAATGTGTGTCTTAGACTGTGACTGACATTAATGGACCGGGTATCCAGCAACACGCTGACTCCCTTCTCCCATGAGGCTTTACCCCATTTTTCAAGTTTTGAAAGGCCCTCAGAATTCTTGACAGGGGCTTTTTTAGTGTGATCACATTTGTATTTTTACAGAAATCGTTTCCTGATCTTTTTCCATTTCAGATTTTGTACCCTGGGGGCTCTGTTGACACATGTGAGCAAAAGGAGCTCAACCTATTTTATCTAAGTTTTTCTTGTGCGTATCTGACAACCACATTCAGTGTGAATTATATTCCAAACGGCTATCGTCTTTAGCCTTGGTCTGGACTCTTTGATGATGGTTCTAATTAAACAGACTTAACGAACCAGCATACATGGAGTCTCACCCCGTGAAACCCTTTTTCTCCTACAGCATAGTCTCCAACACACTCACACTCATTATCCTCATTTTAAAAAATCTCGTCTGATGCAATGAAAGACCTTGAGATGCAGGTTGTTGGAGTAAAGGGCCATTCACACCACGACTGATACTGATAACTATAACTATAAAGTTTTAATAATCATTCTAACATTTAGAATCTAATTCAGTGACAATAGGTAGTCCTCACCACAATTATAACAATAATAGAGGAATGTTATAATAGTGGAAGTATTTTTTGCTGCTGTAGCAAAATTTAGTATGCAGATAAAGGTAAAACAGAAGAGCATCCATAATTCAGTATGTAATTTTTTGCAATAATGGCATCAGTGTTGGTTCAAGTCAACAGCAATATGAGTCTACGGTAGATTATCAACACAATGGTGTTGAAGTTTTAGGTAAACTGAGATTTTAGATTTTACTTTGCTTAAATGTTGCATCACAGCTCCACTTGTTTTGCATACTGTATGTCATTGCAATTCTGAATCCCAACAAATAACCTGCGGCATCTTTGCATTGTAAGATTGAAAAAGAAACAGAAATTAAGAGGCATTTCCATGCAGTTCTTTAATTAAAAATCACTTTATATATTTTGTCTAACTGAATTGAAAGTCTCAAATACTCAGATTGCACAGCAAGCATCACTGCATCATCACTGTCTTTCACCTGCTTGTCTCTCACTTCTCCCAGTTCAGGTGCCTCCACAGGAGCTCTAAAAAGTTAACAAAAAAGTTTGAGCCACTCAGCCCTAATGTAGGCTGAAACCAGTTTCTGGAGTTTAGGCTGCATGCTAAGTCAAGAGCGTAGTTAGCATCAGGACCCTGCTGTGTTGATGAAGCCGAGTGCACTGTAATCGGTCTCCCTAACAAGCAGAGACACACAGCCGGATTCTCCCATGAGACAGAGCTTCGCCATGGGCCTCGCTGCTCACACAGAGCCCTGATCGGCCCTGATTACCCCTGGGAGATTCACGCTCATAGCACACGTTTCCTATATTTATAAAAATAAGGAAGCAGTGGATATAACTTAGCTATACAGGGTATCTGGGGAAAGCAAATTGTCCTTGCTAGCATAGATGCGGTTCTGATTTGTTGTGGCTGCTGTTATGACAACTGGTGGGAACTATTTGTCTTTCTGTGGTCTGTTTGTGCATGTGATCTACCTTATATTCGCTTCAAATGGTGCTCAGTTATACACCCAGGTGGCAAAAACTAATTTATCATAGCTAGCGAAGCAAAATCCATGAAAATGGACACAAGCAGAGTAAAAGAAATGCTTTATTAACCTAAAACAAGTCAACAAAACTGAAGGATACCATTTATTTTTCTTACTTGCCAACAAGCTACTATACATTCTCCTTACTGTTGTTTAACATTTTTAATATGTGGTCCATTATGCAATAAAAATCTTTTTAAAACCTTTTATTTTTTTGTCTTAGACTTGCCATTTTTAATTTCAATATGGTATGTTTAATCCCGTTTTGTGCAAAGTGTTAACTTAGTCCAATAAAATAATGGGGCATGTTTAAAAATCATTGTACTGTATCGGTTGTATATTGTACATTAAGTCAAATGTAGTACACTAATACTTGTTTTCTTGTATATATCTTGTAAATATTGTATATATTTTAAATTAAATTACATTTCTTATACTATTGGGATACTTTTCTCACCCCCTTTTTTCTTATTTTAAGCATTCAATATATATCTAAAAACAAGTCGTCTTATCTTTGCTTTGCAAGTAAATCTGTGTAGTTTTAGGATTTTTATGAGATAATTTTACTGCAAACCAAGTAAAGCTACTGATTATGTAAATATGTTTTGCAGTGTACAAGTTTGGGGACGGTAAAACGTTTTTGAGAGAAGTCTCTTAAGCTCACCAAGGCAGTAAAATTGTGGCATCTTACAATTTAAAATATTTTTCTATTTTAATGTATTTGAAAAATGTATTCCTGTGATGGCAAATCTTTATTTACCATATTTACAATGTTTTCTTTTTATTTTACATTACTTTTGATCAATTTAATGTATCCTTGCAGAATAAAAGTATTAATTTCTTAAAAAAACAATTTATAAATCCACACAGAACCCAAGTTTTTGAATGGGAGTGCAGCTCAATTAATCCCTGAATATATGGGATGCACAATACTGAATAAAGGCCAATAACTACAATCTGATGAGCCAATAATAATTATTTTATTATGTTAAATAATAAAAATTGTTAAATTTATGTTATGGTCGATAACTGATAAAACATGGATATTGCAAATTTAAACTAATTTTATTCACAAATTCACAAAGTTCTGCTGTTAAATGCATATAGTAACCCATGTCAATATGCACTCTTTAAAGAAAAATGCATTTTTAGTTATGTCTTTTTAAATGAGCATTTACATAATGGCAAGAGTTATCTAAATCTTATAAACAGACAAAAACTAATATGGCATTGAGAGTTCATGATTCATACTCAAGAAATAGAAGTATTCTGTTCTAAACATAGCCATTGAATTTCTGATACCTCACAGTAATATTTCACCTCAACACATATTAGCAAGGTAAGTATGGACAAATTTCGAAGTTTGAGTTGCTATCGCTTAGAGGCACACAAACATACAGAACTTTATCAGTAGAGTTGTTCCCCTCACAGTTGTTGGCTGTCATGTCTGGGTTAATTAGAGAAGAAAAAACCATTGGAGTGGATCCCCACATGACCCAGGGTGAGCTGAGGTACAGTATGCTAGCATCCTGCACAGTCCCCATTGATCAGACTGAGTTGGTGATTGAATTAGAGGAGCCGCTAGCAGCCACGGCTTGCCAGGACCAGTACCACAACAGAATTATTCATATTCCCTCCAGGGCAAACACAGTGGAGGAGGGGGTGAGGAGCAAGAAAAATACAAGAAAGCAGCGTGCCGGCGTTCTGGAGGGGACGAAAGAGACAACCATCATTTTTTCTGGTTGTCATGCCAATTTGTATGACATTAGCATCGCTCTTAATGGGTTTGTGTATACAGAAGTAGAAATATATCAAGGGGGATGTTATAATGTCCAACTCTACTGATTTAAAATGCCGCTTGAACATTCTACTTCCATCTAAAGCAGGTCGCAGCTGTGCTGAATGTATTTTCTGACTATTTTGATTGGCTAAGCTTTGTTTGTAAGACAGTGATCTGTGTGAGCTTGTTTGGTTGCCATATGGAGGATAAACATAATTTGATTTTAAGGACTTTTAATGTCTCCACTTCCTCCTCATATGTTTTTCTTTGTGTGTGTGTGGTGGAGACTGATCTGTTTTAGGAAGTGTGCAAACTCTCTTGTGTTTGAGCCGGATGGATCGATCTACATACATATTTCATATTCTTTCTGTTGAGGATGGCCTGTCTTTTCTCTCACCAACCGTTTGAATTCACCTGTCTTCAAATGTGCAAAAGTTTTGAAGAGCTTACTTTTACCTTCAGTCCTTCATACAGTTGATTTCCCTGACGGATTGTCAAGGTTTTGTTTTCGCTTGTCTTCGTCTTTCCATAGGTGAAGAGCGACTAGAAGCACAACGAGTTTCTGTTTCTCTTCAGTCCCTTTGAGGACATTTGTAGCAAGTGAGGGAGTTCTGCTGCCTCTTTCAGATGCTACTCGCTGGTCACGGTTTATCACTCCATCGATGTGAATGGAGCAGAGAGAAACTAGAGAAACAAAGGTAGATGCCGGTGTGTCGTTACATCTGTCTGGAGCAGATCTTCAGAATGTTGCCCCTTCTAAGAGGTGCCTGCCAGATTTGTCAAAACTGAAATCTCTTCAAAGGTCCTGTAGACTTGTCTTCTTGTCGTATATGTCTGGTGTCTCTAGCCTTTTAACTATCGACAAGAAGTCTGCTTCACCAGACCAACAGACCCAGTTATACAAGAATCAGTTGTACCATTCTATCTATTGTTATAACTACCATTCTGTTTGTCTGCTGGTCTATCGTTCTTTCTATCATTTTGTGTCATTGCAACTATCATTCTATCAGTTATCTGTCTGTCGGTCAGTCTGTCTGTCATTTACATCTGTACAAAACCATTTTAAAGTTCTTAAGTTTATCTTTTGTGTTTGTCTATTTCTCTCTATTTTTCTGTCATTCTGTATTTTCAAAGATTTTCTGTTGTTCCATCATTCCATTATTCTATCTATTGTTCTATCACTCTATCATGCTATCTATTTGTGTCTCTATCATTCTATATATCATTCTATAAATTCTATATAATCTTTCATTCTAGCTGTTCTTTTATATGGCATTATACAATTCCACTTATAGTTCTTTCTAGAGATTTATTATTCTGCTGTCCTTTATATCATTCTATCATTCTTCCTATTGTTCTATTATTGTCTATCACTTTTTGTTCTATCAGTAGTTATAATATTCTTTTAATAATTTTCATTTTATAATAATAATAATTAATTTTGTCTATGGTTCTATTGGTCATACAGTTTATCACCCAATCCTTCTTCTAACACTCTCTCTTTTCCCTTATTCTGTCTGTTCTTAACTTTTTATCCATCTGTTTATGATGTTAACATTCTGTCTTCCACTCTATCATTCCTTCTGTTTATTGATCTGTCTTTTTTTTCCATTTTAGCTGCTATAATCCTTTTTTCTCTTTCTTTTTCTTTCTCTTTCTCTTTCTCCTTTCTTTCTTTCTTTCTTTCTTTCTTTCTTTCTTGTGTCAGGTTGAAGAGGATCAATTGAAATCCTTGTCAGGGTTGAGTGCAGGGCTGTTCAATGTGGACTGGGAGTGCTGTAAGCGTGGACTCAGTTCTCCTAATCAATGCAATAATCACTTCTAGCTCTCTCAGAGGCCCTGAAGCACTGCTCGCTGTTTGCTGAGCATTTCTTTCATCTGCTGTCAATCGGCATAGGGCTCGAAGGGGAAGGGGAGGAGGGAAAAAGATAGTGGTTTGTTTTAGTGAGCGAGAAAGGGCGTGTTTGTTTGAATGAATGTTTGGGAACAATTGAAAGAGTTTGTGTTCTCTGGGCGGAAGATGGAGAACCATTAAGTGGTTTTTAGTGTGGAGTCACTGTTATCATTGCTCTTGTACAGATGACCCACCCCCCTTTAATTACCTCATTAATGTTTCATGCCCATTAATGATGTTTGAAGATGGTCTCTAGAGTAGACTAATGCAAAAGACAAATGAAGGAGGAGAGGAATGAGGGGTGTAACTTTGAGATCAGACATAGAGGACACATTCCTCTCAAAGCACGAGAAAAAAAGATGTTTAAATGGAGATTTCTGGCTCTGAAACATTTCCATTTTATGAAAAGTTTTTCAAATGGGAAGTATAACTTTCAGGATCCTTTTCAGTTCATTGTTATACCTCATTCACCTTTCATTTTTTTAGGTTGCTTGGAGTACCACTATCAGCATTTTGTGGACAAAGTGCTCCAGGACTATGAAGATAAAGTGCCTAATCTATTTGATTTAGTAGGGCAGTGTCCATAACAGGACATTTTAGCACTGTAAAGTATCTGAGAGCCAGATAAATGATATTTCACGCTGCTGTTAGCGAATATCGCATCTCCTGCCGGCAGATGTTCCTAGATCCTCATTCGCAATCTTCCTGTGACACCAAAAAAGTGCACAGGCAGTGATAAGGAAGAACGTAATGCACAATAATCAATGTCATGTTGAGATGGGTGGGTTTGCAACATCAAGTAGACAGCTAGCAAGAATGGACCATTTCATTACTGTAGATGTCTGCTTCTGCTGCCCCACGTTGTGTGAAAGACTCATTTCTCTTGTCGGGCAATTGCCATGAGCACAAAAAGTCCAATGCTCATTCCTCTCTGTCTGTGACAGCTGATGTATAGTCTGTACTCATCTTTAGACCACCATTTCCCCTCTTCACAACTGAATGAAATGAATGAACTCATTCAGCATAAATACTGCTGAGAATGCAGTGTTCTATCCTTTGCTGCTTCTTTGAAGTTTCTACTGCTAAACTTTTTTTTAAAGAACTAGGATTGACATTTACACAATATTGTGCTTTGGTGATCCCCCAAGCATCCTGAAGATGGCTTGATCCGTGTCCCAAGATGCACAAGGTCAAATTGACATTTAAATGCAAATTTTCTGCATATAATGCATAAATGGATCTGTTTATAGCTTCAGTGAGCCATAATACTGTAAGAATAGTTCTCCCAAAAATGAAAATTACCCCATGATTTACTCATTCTCAAGCATCGTAGGTGTATATAACTTTGTTCTTTCAGACAAATACAATTGGAGTTATATTAAAAATGTCCTGGCTCCTTCAAGCTTTATAACGGCATTGAATGGGGTCGAGATTTTAAAGCCCAAAAAAGTGCATCCATCCAGCATAAAATGAAGAGAGAGTGGCGTTCCAATGGATGCCCTTTTTTTTTTTTTTTGCTTCGAGCAAACATCTGCTTGTTTGATTAACATTATGAAATTAAATCATGTTTTAGAATTGAAAAAAGGTCAATATTTTCAGATCTGTTAGGTGTTTCAATAATTTTGGCTACCACTGTAAGCCAAAGTTTTTTCTTTGCTTTAAACAAAACGGTTCTTACGAGACCATATTCTCAAAAGAGCTTACACTATGACAACTTCATACATCATCCATTGGAACGCCACAAACGTATGTACGACAGTTAGCAGAAGTTAATTTTTTTTATTTTATTTTAAATATGGATATTTTTCGTACATAAATGCATCACCTGCTGATTTCCTTTATTAACCCCCTGGAGTCGTGTGGAGCACTTTTTATGATGGATGGATGCACTCTTTTTGGGTTTCAAAATCTTGACCTCATTCACTGCCATTATAAAGCTTGAATATCAGCTTTTAATGTAACTTTGCATTCGTCTGAAGGAAGAAAAGTCATATACTCCTAGGATTGCTTGTAGTGAGTAAATCATGGGGTAATTTTCATTTCTGAGTGAACTATCCCTTTAAGTTTGATAATTGGAGCCTACCCATTTCCTCACCCTTTCACAATGTTTTTATTTCTTGATTTTTTTAATATATATATATATATATATATATATATATATAAATAAATATAAATAAATAAATAATTGCATCCTCTTAATTCAATTAAGTGTGGCTGAAAGCTGCTCCCCACTGCACTCAGTTACACAAGAATTCAGAGACTTGTAAACGTGTGAGATATACAGATGTATGACTTTATCAAGTGGGAGGACAGGATATTGTATAATACATTAGTCTGATGTATGGGTGAATAGGGTGCATTTATCAGAGCTGAGTGGGATCTTTCCAACTGCTGAGAGTTGGTATATGTACTTTTTATATATGTATATGAGTGTGTATATATATATATATATATATATATATATATATAATATTTCTGAATGTTTCAATATAATGTTCTATTTTTCTGTCTTTTTTTTCAGCGTAAAGATGGTGCTTTTATGGACTGCTGGTGACATCTTTAAGACCATGTATTTCATGATCAATGAAAGCCCCACCCAGTTTGTGGTCTGTGGTGCAGTACAGATCTTAATTGACATTGCCATTCTGCTCCAGGTGGGCTACTACAGCCAGGACACCAGAATCAAACTGGGCTGAGGTCACTACAATAATGATGGTGATCAACACTCCTAAATAAGGACAGTCTATTTGCTACTTACCTGCAAAACTACATGCTTTTACGTTTACCAAAAAAAAAAAAAAAAAAATATATATATATATATATATATATATATATATATATATATATATATGTATGTATGTATATGTATGTATATGTGTGTATATATATATATATGTATATGTGTATGTATATGTGTATATATATATATATATATATGTATATGTGTGTGTATATATATATATATATATATATATATATATATATATATATATATATATATATATATATACATATATACATATATACATATATACATACATACATACATACATACATACACACACACACACACACACACACACACACACACACACACACACACACACACACACGCACACACAGTGGGGTTCAAAAGTCTAACTGTCAAATTTGACAAGTCAAATTGCTGGTGAAAATAAGTTATATTTTGCTTTTCTCTCATTTCATATAACTTCAATTTAATGTTTATATTTAATATACTTATTATTTTGTCTAAGGTTTTTATTAGAAAGTGCCTTATTTGCATGACAATTTGAGTGAAAGGTTACATTCAAAATGTTAATTTATTTGGAGAGAAAAACAATTAGTTTGATTAGTTGCAAAACTACTTGGTTTTCTTTCTTTTCTTTTTTTTCTTTTTTAAAATTTCTTTTTAAATTTTTTTAAAAAGTCTTTCATTCAAAGAAGAGTGAACAGTCCTTATATGCACTGGCTAGACATCCTTATACATAAGATTATACCCTTATACTTATTTTTCTACTCCAGCCAACAGATTAATTGACAAATTAATGTCCCTTCACTTTGTTATTTTTAGATTTTGTATTTTTACTAGCTTTTGAGAGAGCCAATATGCTTGTAGTGTACTTTAAGTGCTGGGAAATGCATGTGCCAAATGTATCTGCTACAATTCATTTTTTTAACTATTCTGAGTTCCTTTCATTTTAAAGCAATTAAATCATTGTTACTTCTATAGTTGCACATAAAAATCCATATTTTAAGCAGCAGATTAATGTTATACTTTTAAATCTAAGCCTTTGAGTCAAAAGTAGTTGCTGATGAATGATTACCTAACTTTAATTACCAAACCATATCAGTGGAAATGCATGAGGCTATGCCATAAATATATAATGCCATAAATATATAATGCACGACTGATTTATCATGTACGATTGCAATGCAAATGAGAAAAAAAGACAGATTTGTTCTGTTTAATTATCAAAGATCAATTTTCCCTTTTCCCATTAATTCAGGTAATTTCAGTAGTGCCAGTGTTTTGTAAAATAAGTTTTTATTTATCCTGGGTTTATGATTTAGAAAAGTGAAATGATAATGTGTAATATTCCAATAAAAAAGCAGTTGCAGTTCATAGTAACCACACAAAGCCAATGATGGACATTTTTGAGCCATTGGGTTCATAGTCTACTATGTCCTTTAAGGATGACAATGAATACCTCAACCAGTCATATATCGTCCATGTTTATCCATGCATGTCACACCAAGATGAAGGGCAGCCTGCCCACAAATATTGACATTTGGATTGTTTTTATATCGAAGTTGATGAGACTGGTGAGAAAAATGCAGTCACTTCAAATCAGATGCTTCTGCGGTTGATCAGATATGAGGAGACCTCATCATGAAACAGTTCCACTCTATTAAGTTACAATTCACACCAGCACTGAGTTATGTGCTATTTATCACTGCAAAGAAAAGGTCACTATAACTTTAAATCCCACTATAGCGCCCGCCAGGCGGCTCAGGGAGGGCTACAGATGTGGCCTTAAAAAAGCACTTTCAGATTCCATCTCAGTTTTGGCTGTCTTTCTACCTCTCTGCCCATGTTTAACCGAAGGGGTTTCAACATGCCCATGGACTGTTTAAGCCCGTTGGCTCCTTTAGCATTAGTTGATCGTCAAAGTTTAGCCGTTGGTTATTACAGATGCTCACAAAGCCTCAGCTGTTTACTTCTTGCATGGGTAGCTTTATTGGCTTTAGCTCTCATTGTGCTAAGACTTTGTGTGTGGGAAATATTTGTTCTGTTGTGCTGTTAACCGACATATCAACATATCTGACCCCAGCTAAGGTCAAAACCACCAACACTTTTAGTCACAGGATGACAATGCGAGAGCCCACTCTCTTCCAAATAAAAGACATTGCATTAATGCTGTCCTATGCAATACATATGTTTGAATATCTAATGGAAAAATCAGTTTTTGTACATTTTAAGTTAATATTAAGTTAATTTTTTTTTTTTTTTGGTTTATAAGATTTTTTTTTTTTTTTTTTTTTTTGCACAAATCAGCATATTAGAATGATTTCTGATCATGTGACACTGAATACTGGAATAATATTATTTATCCTTCCATCCTCAAATTTTTTTAATGGTTGTGTCCATGATTTTTTTGTCATGACTCACACCAAAACACTCCTTAAAAGGAAAGGTTTATTGATCAGAGGTTGTACTTTCATAACTCAGGAGACATTTTGGGAGTAGTATCTGTTAAGGTTATCACTTTTTCATTTCAATTTGTTTAGGAACCGTAAAAACAAAGAAACCATGGCGGACTGATGACCGCAGGTCTAAGGTAGGGCACCAATCCAGTCTGTGCTGAAATGCTACTGTCAATCAAACTATTATGGGAGGGGCCTCTTTTTTTTTTTTTTTTTACGTCAACCAGATTTGAGATCGTCTCGATTTGATAAAGGGGAAATTATTTAACAAGGTTAAATAAAAAATACACTGAGTGGATTTTTATCATTATAGGGTGGTTATGTGCTGTACACACACTGCTAACACACATTTCAGTTCAAACAACTTGTAAAAGTGCATGTACTGTAGCATCTGATTACCTCTTTACAACCTCACTTTCACAAAAAAAAAAAGACCAAAGACTTTCTTTTTTTCTTTAACAATCATGAATATGTTTCTATTGTGTCTGTTTAGGTTTCCATTTTTCAGTGTTTTGTTAGTTGCACATGACTGCTACAGTAAATAGCTTTGCCAAGCTTTGTAATTCTCTCATCATCAGTGAGGAAATCGCACTGATGAGCAAGATAACGCTCTATTATGTGTTTAATGTTGTGTGATAATGATCATTTAATGTTGCCTTAATGGTCTGCACATTTTTGTCATTCAGGTCAAAAAGGTGCCTTTAAAATGACATGACAAACGATCTTAACTTGTCATTATTTATAAAGCATTGTGAACATTATTACTTTTTCAGGATGTTATGGCATTTTATATGGGATATATATATAATGTGAACACATTAAATGACTGGGATGTTACTGTATAAACGAATCCATGTAAAAAAAACACATAAAATATGATATCCTAACAATACTCTGTACTTTTGTCCTTTATTTTTTCCTCATATACTGTTTTCTTGTCAGCATGTAATGTAAGAATATCTGTATTGCTTGTTGAATGTTCTTTTTTTGTTTAGTTTTTTCTGAATTTTTTATCTTTGCAGAGCTCCAGCTACATTCTTGATTTAATAACATATGATGCATGATTGCACATTTGAAATTAAATGTAAATTGCTTGTGTGACCAGTGTAGTGGGGTGTAAAATTGAAAAACCAAATTCCGTCGTTTCCAATTTCTGTACTGAGCACGATGTGACAGAAGAAAGGGAATGACCATTACTGATAATAAAGACAACTTCAAATGACCAGAAAGGGGTTCATACTGTACTCTGTCCCACAGTCCTGAACTTGACAGTACTGCACTTTATAAGGCTGCATAATCATTTGGTGTCGGCAGTGAAAGAGACTCGGTATGAAATATTCAAGGTTGTGGGGGAGACTGGATTATAGATGAGAGACTAAGCCTGCAGAATACCTGGATCCCTCCATTAATCGAAATCCCATACATTAATGATATGGTACAGGATGTCACATTGATGACTGCGGGAATCCTGGGCGTTCTTGGTCAGAATGGGGACGTTCAGGGGGGCGGTAGAGGAGCCTGACGCAGGGATAGAGAAATCATAGATCGAGTCTATACATTTTAATTTCCTTTTGTAGACATAGTCCATTACAACAATTAAAGCAAAGTGTATATATATATATATATATATATATATATATATATATATAAACCCATACAGTGGAGCTAGAAAGTTTGGGCGCCCTTTGCAAAATCTGTGAAAATGCAAGTAATTTTCAAAAAATAAGAGAGATCATACTAAATGCATGTTATATTTTATTTAGTACTGTCCTGAGTAAGATATTGTACATAAAAGATATTAACATTTAGTCCACAAGACAAAAAAAAAATGCTGAAATTATTAAAATAACCCCACTCAAAAGTTTGGGAACCCTTGGTTCTTAGTACTGTTTGTGGTCAAACTTTTGAACACGATGAAGTTTGCCAAATTTGTCTTATTTTGTTGAAATTTTTTTTTTCCATTTAGTTCTGCCCTTCGTAAGCAACAGAAGATACTTGTATGTTTCCCGGTACACAAATTAAGTACAATTTACCTTGATCTTCAAATTCCAAAAGTTTTCACCCCCCAGCTCTTAATGCATCTTGTTTCCTTCTGGAGCATCAGTGAATGTTTGAATCTTTTTAAATAGTTGTGTTTGAGTCCCTCAAATGTCCTCAGTCTGAAAAGATGAATCTCAAAATCATAAAGTCACTGCTTGAAAGGGTTCAAATATGCAAAGATGCTGGAAAACTGAAGAATCTGCAGGACCTTTTGAGTGGGGTTATTTTAATAATTTCAGCAATTGTTTTGTCATGTGGACTAAATGTTAATATCTTTTATGTACAATATCTTAATCAGGACAGTAGTAAATAAAAAATAACATGCATTTAGTATGATCTCTCTTATTTCTTGAAAATTAGTCATATTTTCACAGATTCTGCAAGGGGTGCCCAAACTTTCGAGCCCCACTGTACGTACATACATATTGTGGTCAAATGTGACCTGTGCATGTTTTTATCAAGAGATTTACCACTTTCACTGGTGTTATGTCAAGAATAATATGGGACAAATGTGTGATTGATTTCTGATATCTAATGACAAATGATTCTCACTCAACCCTCTTGATGGACATCATTTGTCATGCAGAGCGTCTCTACTACGCTTTAAAGCTGTTCTTGAAATGTCCTGATAATTGCTAGCTACCTGACGTAATATGACCCGACCCAAGTTATGGTACATTTCTCCTTTGCCTTAATATCGGTTTTCCCATTTATATACAGTTACGTGAGAGAAAAGACGTTTGTGTCATCTGTGACACAATTGATGTTTGTATAAACTTTCTTTTATAAACATGTGAAATGTTGCCAAGGGGGCAGTGCTTCAGCATGATGTGTGTGTTACCTAACTATAGTGCAGGTGTTATATTTCACAGGACATAAGCTACTTTGATAAGGTCAGCATGCCAGAAAGTATGTACTGTACAATAATGTAATGCTTTTAATGTTCTTAAAGCGTGGAGTGTGTGTCTAGATTGAGCTGGCGGTGCTGATGTATTGTGGATGCTTTATGAAGTATGTGGGCAGAGGGTTTTTCCTAATTGCACACTATCAGCTAATGGGGTCAAAGGGTTATGCTGTACTTTAGCTCTTCACTTGAGATACCATTACAGATATCATTACACATGTATGTATGTGACATGCGCCGTAGCTCTGTAGGATGTTGCCTCAGATGGTCAGCTAACTGATAATCAATTGTCAGGGAATTTCAACACAGTTTGAAGATAAGGAATGCTATCGAGTCTAATCAGCCTTGATGAGCTAAACAAATGTGGAGCACTTTCACAAAAACAATGATGATTTTAATGATTTTATATTAGAATAAGATAAACTGAATCTTTTAATTAAATTTATGCATTTAGCAGACGCTTTTATCCAAAGCGACTTGCATTGAATTCAGTCTAACAATTTTTCCTAACATGTGTTCCCTGGGATTCAAACTTCCAACTTTGCGCTTGCTAATGCAATGCTCTACCACTTGAGCTACAGGGACACAAGTAAATTAAATAAAAAAGATAAAGAATGAATTTTTTTGTGACTTTTTAATAAGGGTTACAAAATATACATTACATTTTACATTGTCACACCACATGTTGTCTGTCTTCCTGTGTGTGAACAAAGACTTGAACAGACATTGGGGGTGCTGCTTCACTCTATGATGGAGTGACTCTGTGATCCTATTTGTTTTAAGCGGTCATAAACGCCTCTTTCAGTCTACCCAGGCTAAATTATTCAATCTGTTAGTGTAATGAGAAGGTCTCACGCACCAGAAGAGGTTGAAATATCTTCCTTGTCGCTAAGCTACACCTGGCTGTCTGCTGCACCATTCAGCTCAACCGCAGAGAGATGTTATTTTATTTCTTTATTTTCATTTTTGTTACCACAGCATCATACCTTTGTTCACAGGATTTGAAAAAAAGGTGTACCTTAAGTATAAAAAATAAAATCAGGGATCTGAGGTTGCCAGAAATTCACTGTAAGAAAATACATTTTTATATCAGAATTTTTTTTTTTTTACTTTTGAATGAATTTCATAGCCATGTATTTTAAGTTATATCTTTCTTAATTAACAATAATATAGTTATTATAAAATATTAGTTATTTTACGCTTCCAATCAAAAGTTTGGAATCATTAAGATAATGTTTTTAAAAGAGGTGATTAAAAAAATGCTGATCAATAAATAATAATATTATTATTATGCTGAAATCAGTTTTTGCTGCTTAATTTTTCTGTGGAAACTTTCTTTATTCTTTACCGAATTCATTTATGGATAAAAAGTTCAAAAGAACAGCATTTATTTGAAATATAAATATTTCTAAACATTACTAATCCGTTTGATGTCACTTTTGATAAATTTAACGCATCCTTCCTGAATATGTATATGCATAAATATCATTTTATTGAAATTTAATACTTTTCTTAGCCATGTACTTCTTTAAGTTATTTTTATTTTTAATTCAAATGATATTGTAAAAATGTAATTATTAAAAAATATTATTTATTTTACACTACTTGTCAAACGTTTGGAATCAAAATAATGCTTTGACAAAAGTGATAAAAAAACAGTAAAAATAGTGTTCAATAATTTTTGTTACTTTTTTTCTTAATTCTTTTATGCACAGAACGTTCAAAATAACAGCATTTATTTGAAATATAAATAATTGAAACATTAATGTCAATTTAGATCAATTTAATGTATCCTTTCTGAATGTGTATATATAAATATAATTTCATTGAAATTTTACATTTAAATTGCACTTTTCCTTATAATATAATATTAATCATTTTGACTATTGACAATGTAAATGTATTGACCCATTGAATTAAATATTCAGTATATTTTATATATGTTACGATGACTTAGGGTTTTGTGAACTTTTTCCTTTCTTTTTCTGTTAAAATTGCTAACATTTTTTATAGTGCTTTAGCCAAGCTATTTATTATTTTTGCTTCCCTCTGGATTTCTCTTTCTTTCATTCTTCCTTTCTGTGTAAGGTCAGGCTGTCAGCTCACACAGTCTTGCAGACAAACCGCAGCACCAACAAACTGACTCAGTCACTGCGGCTGATACTGTGCACTGCTGCTGCTGTTCCAAACATTAGCAGAGCGGCTGCACTCACAGACTTCCCTCAATGACTTCCTCTGAATGCCCCCAGGCTCCTTTACTCGAGCAATTAGCCCTCAATCTGATTGAGGGCAGTCTCCATCTCAGCCGGAATCACTGTGCTACACCATATTTAAATCAATATCAGTTTCTCTCCCACCAATTACAACTTTTTTCTCATTACTGGTGATTCAAATGAAACAATCACTAATCGGCCCGTTTGGCAGTGGAGCTATTTTCTGCTCAAAGTTATTATGAGCCATGTTAAATTATGATGTAAAGTTTATGGTGCGCACAAACTTTCCCTTATGTTCCTTCATTTAATAACGGGGAATATCGATTTAGGTTTTTAGCATAATAATGAGGCATATATTACTATGACTGATATAGATCATAACTGTCATTGTCTTCTCATGCATGCTATAGGCACACCAGAGCAAATGTTCAGCTGGGGAATTGCAAAAGTCTTTGGAAAATCTTTGGAAATGAAGTGTAGCTACAGCACAAAGGCATCTGTGAGAGATTATGACAGAGGAATATCACTTTTGTTTATGGCCACACCCCTCCCCTTGCTTTTAAAGGGACAGTTCGCTCAAAATGGAAGGTTCTGTCATCATTCATCCTCAAGATAGATATTTTTCAGAATTTCTATTGTTACGCCCCGTCTAGGGCAAAGGACATAACATGAAAAAAGTAAGGAAATGCAACGGTTTCTTTTTATGTGGAAATAAATGGAACAATATTTATTGAATTTTAACAGGTCAAAAATAATACAATTGGGTATTTTACCTCAGGAGCCGACAGAGCCAAAAATAACAAACAAAATAACTAATTTATATGTACCTCTTACTGCCCTACACCACAAAATAAAATAAAATAAAATACAATTACTTCCCCAACTCCCTAATCCAAAAACAGGCAATAAAGATCAAAACAAAGAGTTGGCGTCGGACTCCCTACCTCCCAAAATAAAATAAAAACAAAAGTATAAACAGGTATCAGTTCAGGGGTTTATCTGGAATCTAAGTCATTAAACAGGCGGTGGTCGTTATCACAAATATGGCAGTTCACAAGAATCAAACAAACTCTTTCCACTTCAACAAACTCTTTCCACTTAAACAAACTCTTTCCACTTAAACAAACTCTTTCCACTTAAACAAACCCTCAACAGGCGTACCAAATATCGAAGCAAAGTCAGGCAAGACAAAGTATCGAGTGAGCACAAGGCTAATGAAGACAGTAATGTAGGAGGCTTTTATACACGTCCAGGTGTCAGCGGATCAATCAGGGCGTGGCACCAATCAGACTGCAGGAACCAATCCGGTCTTCTTCCTGGATGAAAACAAACACCTCCCACAAAGCCTAACA
Source organism: Carassius auratus (assembly GCF_003368295.1). Taxonomy (NCBI): domain Eukaryota; kingdom Metazoa; phylum Chordata; class Actinopteri; order Cypriniformes; family Cyprinidae; genus Carassius; species Carassius auratus. The sequence continues at coordinate 6,822,316 of NC_039260.1, forward strand.
CACATAAACAGACCAAAGGGGATGTAACACCCCCATACACAAAAATAAACATGAAAACATGTTTATACACAAGATCTTGATAGAGAATCCGCAATAACATTATCTGTGCCCTTCTTGTACTGGATGTGCAAGTTAAAATCTTGACAAATTAAAGCCCAGCGCATGAGTCTTTGATTTTTGTTACAGAACTTCTGTAAAAATACAAGAGGGTTGTGATCAGTAAAAACTTCAACAGGTTGTGAACTTGAACCAATATAAACTTCAAACTGTTGCAAAGCTAGCAAAAGCGCGAGTGCTTCTTTCTCAATTGTACTGTAGTTACATTGATGACGATTAAACTTCTTAGAAAAAAAACACAATGGGTGATCAATCCCATTTTCATCTTCTTGTAACAGTACAGCACCTGCACCAGTTCCGCTTGCATCAACCTCAAGTTTAAATGGTTTGGTGAAGTCAGGAGTGGCTAAGACAGGAGCGCTGCATAACAAATTCTTCAAAGAATCAAAAGCAATCTGACACTGAGGAGTCCACAAAAAGGGAATTGCTTTTCGGAGGTTATCAGTAAGAGGTTTCACTACATCAGAAAAATTCCTACAGAAACTTCTGTAGAATCCAGCCATGCCAAGGAAACCTCGAAGCTCCCTTTTTGTCTGCGGTATAGGAAAATTAACAATGGCGTTGACTTTGGCTTCGACTGGTCGTACAGTGCCCTGACCCACTTCCTTTCCTAAGTACCTAACAGTAGCATGACAAAATTCACATTTAGCAAGATTGAGGGTTAGATTAGCTGCTTGAAACCTAACAAACACTTCCTCCAATACCTCCAAATGGCCCTTCCAGGTCTCGGAATAACACACAACATCGTCAAGATAAGCCTCACAATTTTTCACATTAGACAGTACTTTACACATCAGACGTTGAAACGTTGCTGGAGCATTTTTAAGGCCGAAAGCCAAGACCTTATACTGTAAGAAGGCATCTGGAGTAGCAAATGCTGAAATCTCAGATGCACGCTCCGTGAGTGGCACTTGCCAGTACCCCTTGAGTAAGTCCAACTTGGTTACAAACTTAGATTTCCCAATCCTGTCAATACAATCTTCTATCCGTGGAAGTGGATGGGAATCTGATTTAGTGACCTGGTTAACCTTTCTGTAGTCTGTACAGAAGCGTGAGGTACCATCAGTTTTCGGAACCAGCAAACATGGAGAGCACCAGGGGCTAGAACTAGGCACAGCTAACCCATGCTTCACAAGGTATTCAGTTTCTCGCTTCATTATTTCACGCTTGGCAGGGTTTACACGATAAGCATTTTGCTTAATTGGGCGATGATCAGCAACATCAATATCATGCTGTAACAGATTGGTTACAGTTGGTACGTCTGAGAAAAGGAAGGAAAATTTCTCAACTAACTGTAACAACTCATCTCGAGATGACTCTGATAAATGGGATAGTTTTGAACTTAGTGTTGTAAGGGCTTCTGAGTTTTGTAAACGAGCACCGGATAAGGCCGCACTGCCCAAACTAAGGCCATCAATACTAGGAGAATCAGTAGATGAAACTACTTCCACAGGAACAGCGACAGTGGGAGAAATTATCCGAGCATTTCTAGAATTTTCAGAGTTTGAACGTGAAACATACAATTTCAACATGTTTACGTGACAAACACGAGACTTTCGGTGTCTCTCAGGGGTCCGTACAACATAGTCTGTATCACTTAATTTCTTTTCGATTTCATATGGGCCTGCAAACTTTGCTTGCAATGAGGAACCCGGTATAGGTAACAACACAAGCACTTTATCACCAACCTCAAAGGAGCGTTTGACAGACTTTTTGTCATATTTATCCTTCATTCGAGACTGTGATGAGGTTAAAGACTGACGAGCAAGCCTCCATACAGAATGTAGACGTTCGTGAAATGAACTGACATAATCTAACACATTGGAGGAAGGTTCTGATGAGTGGGTTTCAGAGAGGAGATGCTCTTGAAGCAACTTTAATGGTCCACGCAGTGAGTGCCCGAAGACTAACTCAGCTGGGCTAAATCCCAACGACTCTTGCACCGTGTTACGAACAGCAAACAGCAAAAGTGGTACCTCCTCATCCCAATCTTTCTCATGTTGTAAACAATAAGTACGAATCATAGTTTTTAGAGTCTGGTGAAACCGTTCGATGACACCTTGGGACTGAGGATGATAGGCACTTGACACAGCGTGGGTAACATTCAGTTCTTTCATTACCTTACGAAACAGGCGCGAGGTGAAATTTGTTCCTTGATCAGATTGTATAATTTTTGGTAGACCAAAAGTAGTGCAAAATTTCACCAGGGCCTTCACAATGTTGGGGGTCTTTAACGAACGCAGTGGGATGGCTTCAGGGAATCTAGTAGCGGAACACATCATAGTCAACAAATACACATGTCCAGACTTAGTCTTAGGCAGAGGTCCTACACAATCTATCACAAGCTTTTCGAATGGTTCACTTAGCACTGGGACTGGCCTTAAAGGTGCAGGAGAAATAACCTGATTAGGCTTTCCTGCAACTTGGCAGTAATGACACGAACGGCAATATTGGGACACAGAGGATTTCATTCCTGGCCAATAAAAATGTTTCAAGAGGTTATGATAGGTCTTCCTAACTCCTAGATGTCCAGAAAGATCATGGTCATGGGCTAGCTTCAGTACGTACCCGCGATAGGATTGTGGAACGACTACTTGAAATACGGTGCTCCACTCATGCTTCACTTTCTCAGGGCTCCACTTTCGCATGAGTATGCCGTCCTCTAAAAAATAGGCAATTGCATGTTTAAGTAATTCAGTCTTATCTACCACAGAAGAACTGCTCGATAACAGGGTTTTATCCGCCTTCTGGGCACTGATTAGCTGTTGCTTGCCAAAAGGAAAATCAAAATTAAGCCCAACAATCACATCTGAGGAAACATCATTTTCATCATTGGCTTTCATATCTGACCCCTCTAAACACATAAAAGAGTTGGAAAGATCAACCTCATTTTCAAATTTTCGGGCTTGTGCCCGAGTAACAACACAAGACTGAAATACACTGGGAAATTCCTGCACTAACACATCATCTTCCCCTGATACACACGGTATATCTGTAACCTCTGGTAGAGCATTAACTCTACTTCCAGCAAGATCATTTCCAAGAATGAGAGAAATCCCTTTCACTGGCAACTGAGAACGTACAGCGACCTTAACTTCACCAGTCACAATGCCAGAACGCAAGTAAATGGTATGTAAAGGAACTCTCAGTACTCCCAGTTCAATTCCCTGAACCAACACATCCGATCCACAACTAGACTGAGGTGAGAATGATAGCGTACTTGCTAAAATAAACGACTGCGCAGCCCCCGTATCTCTTAAAATCCGTACAGGTGTGAACTCTGAATCAGAGTTAGACAAAGCAACTGCTCCATCACATACAAATGGTTCAAATGTCGGGTCAACAGAATTTAAGGAGTCAGAAGACGGTACATGAATGAAAGCTACACTCTTAGATATGTTGTGAGTCTTCCGCAGATTTTTCCGCTGCAGTACTGGACAAGCAGCGATCAAATGACCCTTTTCATGACAGTAGAAACATTCTCTAGCTACCGAAGAGGTATCGAGCGATGAATCATCCTTTTGAGAAACTACCGAATGCTTAGAATCGTGAGTACGATCTATTGAGGTGCGTTGCGAAGATCGCGATGATGAAAAAATTACTTTGTGAGTAAGCACAAACTCATCCGCAAAGATAGCAGCATCAGCAAGAGATGAAACTTTCTGTTCGTTCAAATAGACCACAATTTTTTCAGATATACAGTTTTTAAACTCCTCAACCAAAATCAACTCTTTCAACTGTTCAAAGGTCGTAATTTTACTCGCTGCACACCATTTCTCAAATAAAGTGGTCTTTTCACGAGCGAACTCAACAAATGTTTGGCTGGGGTTTTTTACATGTCTTCTAAATTTCTGACGGTAAGCCTCCGGAACTAACTCATACGCACGTAACACTGCCGCTTTAATCGCATCATATTCCAAACTTTGCTCTAATGTTAGAGCAGAGCACACTCCCTGTGCTTTTCCCACCAATTTGCACTGTAAAAGCAAAGGCCAAATATTTCTAGGCCACTGCAATGTAGTCGCGATTCGTTCAAAAACAGTGAAGTATGTGTCTACTTCACTCTCTCTGAACAACGGAACAAGCGAAATTTGTCTACTAATATCAAATTCAGGAGAACTTACCGGCGCAGTTCGCGACACTGAAGGTAGAGGAGACGATGCACCAGATGAGGCACTTACTGATCCTGGAATAACCTTCTCCTTTGTCTCCGGAGAAGGGCGCTGAAATCTGGTCTTTAACTCGACCTCCAGCTCTTTCAGTCGGACATCACGCCGCGTCTCAAGCTCAAGTGCCTGGACATTTAGCAGCTGACTCTGATACTGTTGCCGACTAATTTCCAGGTCTAATTCTTTTAAACGGATTTCCAATTGTTTCTCACCCGGTGAAGGGGCAATGGGATCTATGCCATCGACTTCGCCAGATTTGAGTTCCGCCTCCGCAGCACCCAAACCTTCAAGTTCTAGGTTAAAAGCAACACCCGGAGCCACACCCTCTTCCGGTAAGACTTTTTGTTTTATAAGCTCCATGCGCAACATCTCCTTTATCTCCTTTTTAAGTGCATGACGAGGTACGCGAATATTAAAGAAATCTGCAAGCACTAAAAAATCGTCTTTACGGCACTTATCAAACTGTTCATGTGTGGGATCGATCGTAAATTTTTCCAATTCAAATTTTGACGTCATCACGCCCCCTACGTTTCCTCCCACACAAAGTAAAAAATCCCAGGCAAACAACAAGTTGAATAATACTTAAATCGACCAGTTTTACTGATGAAAAACAAGTTTGTAATTTCGTCTTAGGAAAAGAAGTGAAAAAAAAAAAAAAAAAAAAAAAAATCGGACGAGCCCCCAATTTCATGTTACGCCCCGTCTAGGGCAAAGGACATAACATGAAAAAAGTAAGGAAATGCAACGGTTTCTTTTTATGTGGAAATAAATGGAACAATATTTATTGAATTTTAACAGGTCAAAAATAATACAATTGGGTATTTTACCTCAGGAGCCGACAGAGCCAAAAATAACAAACAAAATAACTAATTTATATGTACCTCTTACTGCCCTACACCACAAAATAAAATAAAATAAAATACAATTACTTCCCCAACTCCCTAATCCAAAAACAGGCAATAAAGATCAAAACAAAGAGTTGGCGTCGGACTCCCTACCTCCCAAAATAAAATAAAAACAAAAGTATAAACAGGTATCAGTTCAGGGGTTTATCTGGAATCTAAGTCATTAAACAGGCGGTGGTCGTTATCACAAATATGGCAGTTCACAAGAATCAAACAAACTCTTTCCACTTCAACAAACTCTTTCCACTTAAACAAACTCTTTCCACTTAAACAAACCCTCAACAGGCGTACCAAATATCGAAGCAAAGTCAGGCAAGACAAAGTATCGAGTGAGCACAAGGCTAATGAAGACAGTAATGTAGGAGGCTTTTATACACGTCCAGGTGTCAGCGGATCAATCAGGGCGTGGCACCAATCAGACTGCAGGAACCAATCCGGTCTTCTTCCTGGATGAAAACAAACACCTCCCACAAAGCCTAACACACATAAACAGACCAAAGGGGATGTAACACTATACTTCTCTTTCTGTGCTTTAATCGAAACTGAAGTATCGACCATAATTTATTTATTGTCTTTATATATTATATTATATGTCTATTTTTATAGATGTTGGTAATACTTTTAGCTAACATCTTTTTCGGGTAAGCGCGACCTCTCTCAACCTGCCATGAAGAGAGCAGAGGAGACAGTAGGAGTCACACTGACATGGTGTTTCCCAGCTCAGAAATGGCCTGTGTGTCTCCGTGTCCTCCCTCATATCACAGAAAATTAGATTTCAGGAACAGAACCAAGCACTCTATTTCCAAACGGCTCCCAGGCAGGCTTATAAAAAGACATGAACGAGTGCAGGGATTTTATTACACCAATGATATTTCAGTCCAATCAGAGAAGTTGCCAGTGATAACAGTTTCTTGCACCGCTGCAGTAAATAGAGTGTGAAATTAAGATGTAATTAGTCAAGCATGTGAATAATGACTAACCTGTCTGCTATTTATCCATCCATCCTCATTCTATTGTTCTTTCTGTCCATATGTTATCTATCTATCTATCTATCTATCTGTCTGTCTGTCTGTCTGTCTGTCTATTGTTCTATCTGTCTTTCCGTCCATCCGTCAATTCGTTCCTCCATGTCTGTCTGTCTGTCTGTCTGTCTGTCATTCTATCCGTCTGTCTGTCTGTGTCTGTCATTCTATCTGTCTGTCTGTCTGTCTGTGTCTGTCATTCTATCATTCTGTCTGTCTGTCTGTCATTCTGTCTGTCTGTCTGTGTCTGTCATTCTATCCGTCTGTCTGTCTGTCTGTCTGTCTGTGTCTGTCATTCTATCCATCTGTCTGTCTGTCTGTCTGTCTGTGTCTGTCATTCTATCCGTCTGTCTGTCTGTCTGTCTGTCTGTCTGTGTCTGTCATTCTATCCGTCTGTCTGTCTGTCTGTCTGTCTGTCTGTTTGTCTGTCTGTGTCTGTCATTCTATCTGTCTGTCTGTCTGTCTGTCTGTGTCTGTCATTCTATCTGTCTGTCTGTCAGTCTGTCTGTCTGTCTGTCTGTGTCTGTCATTCTATCTGTCTGTCTGTCTGTCTGTCTGTCTGTCTGTCATTCTGTCTGTCTGTCTGTCTGTCTGTGTCTGTCATTCTATCATCCCGTCTGAACATGTCTATATATCTATCTATCTATCTATCTATCTATCTATCTATCTATCTGTTTATCTGTCTGACTGTTGGTTTGTTCGTCTGTCCATTTTTTTGTTACAAACTACAATTATATGAAGTTATTTGTTATTATATCTACTTCCTTAAATGTATTAGAATTGGACTGCAGCCACACATTTATTGTTCTGACATTGTGTGTATCCTCTCCATGTGAATGTGAATGTTATAGCATCAATCCAGTGTCCTTGAAGCCCCTTGCATTTGCCTGCATTGACAATGTGCTCATGCTATAGCCACAGCCTCTGGGAAACACAAATATATTTAGCTCTGAGGCTAATCATTATTTCTATCCACACTTGCTGAGCTGTATCTCCTTCTATCAATCACTGCTCCCATCTCTTTCACCTCTACCATGCCTGTTCCTTATGCCCCCTCATTTCAAATCATCTCTTTGGTGAATAGCTGCCTGAATGTGTCCTTGCCATACATCGCTATACATGGTGTATATACCCCAGGGTAGACCCCATTGTTAGGCATGACTCTCATTCCATGGCAAGGGATGTCAAGGGCATCCTGGTCTATTTCATGGCCTGCTCCAACCACCTCCCCCTTGGTGATTATTATTGCCCATCCCCTGGCCAGTTATCCCACACAGACTAATTAAACAGGGTCAAAACTATTACAGAACGTAGTATGGGACCCTCCTTGCCACTGCTGAAGGTGACCATGAGCACCTCATGGTGCAGGTAGAGTTTGATGCTAGTAAGCATTTCAGATAAAAAGTTACTAAATTTATATTCTTTTTCTAAAATTATATCGTTTATATAGCTCTGCTTGTTCATGTATATTTAATAATTTATCTATATATTATGAGGTGCTTTATCTTTTATTCTCTCTATAGCACTGATATTCACTGCTTATCATGTTACCGTCTCAAATAGAAATGGGTTCACATTACATGGTATAGAATTCATCACTTTAGTTTCAGTAGGGTTCTTGTGCAACCTCAAACTTCAGGCAAGCTTTGGTGATCTCCAAAATAAAGCATATCCATCATTAAAGGGACAATGCTAAAAATAACATTATTTTGTGTATTTGGATTAATGCAATGTGTTAACGCGTTTTTAATGTAAAAAAAAAAAAAAAGAAAAAGAAAAAAGGATTTTCACATACCGTACATTATTGTTGCTCCTCTCTGCCAAGCCTTTCTGAAACGCATACATTTTTACAAAGCTCGTTCTGAAAAGTGCGGTGTGCTCTGATTGGCTAAAGCTATACAGTGCATTGTGATTGGAAATGAAACCAAGCATGTGACCGTAATTTTACACCCTTACCATATTTGGAAAAACACAGCATACCCACAATGTGGCAGCAGCAACAATACTACAGCGAGAATAAATGTTACGCCCTCTTTCTTTGCGTAACATTTGGGCGGTGTTATTCAAATCTTCCAACAAAGTGACAGACATGTGGGGGCATGTTTAAATGAGGTGTTTTAGGAAGGTGTGACAAGTCTGAACTTTTTTAAAGAATATCTCTTTGGGTTTGAGACTTCAGTCTTTGCAACAAAAATCTTGCCAAGATCAAATGGAAATTTAACCCCTTTTGCCCTGTTTTGAAACAGTTTTCAGAGGACTTACATTTGCTCATCAACAGGTCACCTTCTGAAAAATTCACAGACTTGATGCTACATCTAGTTCACTCAGTGGACCTGGCTTGCAAAGTGTTTTTTAGGTTCAGTCTTCTGCTTTTGGTGACATTATATGAAATCTTTAGTTGTTTGTTCCCTCTTGCTGCTGCTTCTTTTGTCTTTCTCCCTCCCCTTTTTATTTTAAATAATGAATGTCCTGTGTAAGAGTATCTGGGCTTGGGAAAGACTGAGATCATTGAAAAGGATCCTGAGTATTGTGGGTTAAGTTTCCGTGCAGTTTTAAGCACTGGTCAGGTCGGCAGACGAAAAGTAGAAAATTTTGGGAGAGAGAAAGCATCTAGATGTCATCCCACTCTGTAATATTGTGATGAGATATTCAAAAGCCTCATGTACAATATGCTCACCAAAGCTGCATTTATTTGATCAAAAATACAGTAAAAACAGTAGTGTTGTCAAATAATACTAACATTTAAAATGTAAAAAATTCAATTTTAATACATCGTAATGTATTCCTGTGACAAAAAGCCAAATTTTCAGCAGCTCTTACTCAGTGTCTTTTTTAATGCATATTTGCTCAATAAAATATATATATATATATGTATATGCTTTACATTATATACTGTTTGTACCTTTGTCTATCTGTCATTTCTCTCTTCCTCCCTCATAGACAGTGTGATGGCACCACAGCGGGTTTTATTGCCCCTGGTTTTATTGGGTTTTATTTTAAAAACTGTTCTGTCAGGAAGTTACAGAGTTATTTAGTACTTTGTAATGATGGAGAGAACAGTGCCCTCAGCAATAGCAAACTTTTTTTTATAAATGCTCAGAGGTGATCATAAAAAACTAGGAGCATTCTCCTCGCTTCCTGAAATTGATCACAGGATGTGTAAGCACCTCTCTTTTCCACTTCCTCTCACCTGTCCCTGACCCTCTTCACAGTGCAGCGTGAACACTGAAAACGCATTAAACAAACCCAGTGATTTATCACAGGCTGACCTATGGTGACACTCAGGCTCTCCCACACCTAAGGGTAGATTGATGGGACCAACAACATAAAGCCTTTGAAGTTGTGACCTTTCAAAAAGTCCCATCTCTGATTTTTCCTCTTTCTTTGTTTTTATTAGCAGTGGGATGTGAGAAAGCATTTGTACCATCCATTCTGCACCTGAACAGTGCTGCGGTCGCTGTCGGTGACTGCTGAAAGATCAAGTGAGTCCAACAGGTGGTCACTTAACCAAAGTAAATGTATATTCAAAATACTCCTACATGAATTGTATTCCATTTTGAACGTGCAGAATCGTGATGTGTGTTCGTAAATAAGGTATAATATTCAGTCAGACAGTCATTATCACAAAATAAGCTCCAATAGGGTCTGGTATCATCCTCAAAGGATCTATTTTGTTGTATGAATGTACATTGTATGGATTATTCCATGGCCACTTATCAAATAATACATGAACATGAATTATTGATTTAAGCTAAAATCACACTATTGTTTGAGAGGAAAGAAGCTATGGATAAGTCAGAAGATTTTACAAATACATATATTTGTGCAAAACAATATAGAGGTCATCATGACTGCTTAAACCAGTCTCATGTAATAAAGATTATAGAGTTGTTCTATCATTATTATTTATACAACACTACATAGAGGTGTAAAGGAATATAGAGTATAAACAACTGTTTTCATGAACCGTGTTTCTTTGTATTTGTTGGTTTGTTTTGTGAATACCAATGAAGGGATTAATATGAGACCAAAAGGAAGAAAAGAAGAAAATGAGCTTTTGAAATGGAAGATCTCATTAAAGCCCCCCATCTTTCTCTCTTTGTTTACTGTTTGACAGCTGGATATAACGTGGTTTCTGACCATCCATACGTGTCTTTCTTTACACCCTTTATATCTGCAGGCAAATCTACTCTTCTCACCATATGTGTTGCTCTCGTTTCTGTCCACTATACATTATGTCTCCCTGCTGTGACGTCAAAGTGGACCATCTTTACATTTGATATTGGTAATTATGTTGGGAGTGGAGGTGAATGCACCATAACCATATCAGCAATGGATTAGGAAAAGCTCTCCAGTTCTGCCCTTTGAGACCCAGAGCGCTGGATTCGAGTTATTTTCCATTTACAGAGTTTACTTCATGCTCCACTACCAGAACGGTTTCCACACAAAGACAACTGTAAACGAGCCAATTAGAAACAAAAAGGACTGCTTTCAGTGTCTTTGGTTGTGATGTACAGTAGTAACACATTTGAAATAACTATTGAGTAATGATACTGCAACATCCCACCTAACGGGAAAGCAGCATTTATTTGCTGAGACAGAATTTAATTCAATCATGTGGTAGTGCTTATAGTCTTGGTCTGTGTAGTGTGATTAGTGAAATGGGAGATCAAATGGTACTTTCTATTTTTCTTAGTCTGCTGCATGGTCAATGAAAAAGATTCTTTATGTTTTAACTTGCTATACATGTCAGATAAAATGTAAAATTGCTATAAAGAGCAGTAATAATCTTTTAAGTTACATTTTGCATTTTTAAATCGGATGGTGGCAGACTTTTGTTCTTTTTTTTATGAGCAATGATATAATTTCTAGATTTGCATTTTGTAGGAAGTGCTAAATTTAACCTATATAATATTAATGAACCTAACTTTGGCCAAAAGGTGACACAAAATTAAAATACGATCCATCCCGAGAGATTTACTGATATTAATGCGCTTAAGTTCTGCTTCTAATTTGCAATGTATGTCCAGAGTTTTAAAGGGATAGTTCACCTTTAAAATGTGCACAATTGTGCCATCATTTTCTCATCATTTGATTTTATCACTAGGTCGCTGTTAGGGCTGATTTCAGAGCAATATAGATTTGAATGAAAAGAGCAGAACAGGTTTCATTGAACAATGTTATCAACAGCAATCAGAGTCAGATCCATTGAAATAAAACTTTGTTCTATGAATTTTTTTTTTTTCTGGAAAGAAATGTGGGTCCCTGTACAATCAAGAATGAGTAATTTAGTTTCAAATTAATAGATTTTTTAAATGATTAATGTTTGTAATGTGATATTTAAATACACATTTTTCAAAGGGCATATTTAAATACACATATTACTCGTGTGCATATTTCTAGATGCATATATTTTATGGCAGTACATCCTTATCCACTTTCGTTATATCAAATGACCAAGATATTCTTTAGAAAGTCACACTATGGAAATAAGTTGGGTGCAGTTTGTTTTTGCTTGAGTGTGAGTAAATAATGACAATTTTCTTTCCCGGATGAACTTCTCCTTTAACGAGTGGGTATGTGGGTGTGCGTAAGATTAAAAGCAAAGGAGGCCAGAGTGTGGCCCATGATGAAAGGAGAATAGGGAGGCTGACTTGTATTTAGGAAGAATGCTGAGAGCTTGCTGCTGAGTTCTGTATCCTAGAGGTGTGTGTGTCTTTCTGTGTCTGTACCAGCATTTTAATATGCCCGCTACACTCCAGAGTGAACCTCAAATACAAGACATTATCAATTATTGTCATCCTAAACACGTTTCAAAACACAGCTATATTACATCAGCTAATCATAACTGAGATGTTTCAAAATGTTTACCATGTATCCATTTATACTCACATAAGAGGCTTATTATTATTATTACTATTCGGCACTCGTAGCATTTTAATCAATAAGTAGCATTTTAGTCAACATTTCTTTGTCCCGAATAAATATTTTTGCTTAATGAGAGAATCACCCAATTAGCAATTCTGGAATTGGTACAAATCTCTAAACCCTGTGTAACAAAGGTTTTAAAAATGTATAATGATTTGATAACATGCTTAATTCGTGTTTAAATTGTTTAATCTTTATTTCTGCCTCTGAATTTTTTTATTATTATTATTATTTATTTATTTTTCCCAGAAGAGAACAGTGTTACTAGAATGGATACCTAAGTGCTTAACTTTTATGTTAGAGTAATACAACTTCAGATTGCAGAGCATGAGGATGAAAGATCTAGGTTTGTGTTCATATTTTTGTCATAGGTATATTTTGAAATATGCATCACAGGATTCATTTCAGCAGAGTCCATTATGTTTCTAGTCAGAGACAGCAGCTCCATATTCAGCAGGCAAGACTGGAGGCACTGATCCCTTCTCTCTTTATGATTGGACCGACCATTCCTCTTCCATCCTATTTGATCACTTAGGGCTGTACTGTACACTGCTGCCACAAGAGAACATGACTCAGGCCTAGACAATGGCACATGTTTTTTAAATGAGGTCTGAAGCTTTGTCATGTACTTTAGAGGTCATTTATTAACCTTGCTCTGTTTGTCTTGAACTTGTCTCCTTAGGCTACGGCAGTCCTGTGGCATTCAGAATGGACTGTATATGCCAGTGACAAAGGAACTTTAACATGCGTGTTCATTATTTCCTCAAAATACCTGGTGTTCCAAACCTATTTCTTCTGTGGAAAATAAAAGTCCAAAGTTCTTGTTTTGTTATAATAGGGTCTAAAGTAGTTTGATGCATAACTAAATAATCAAATAAATAAATACTCAAAAGTTTTTTTTTTTTTTGTTTTTTTGTTTTTTTTTTGCTAATATAAAGTGTTATTATAGTGTTTATATACTTACAAGATTTTTATATTTTCAGTTTTGATTTTAATTTTAGTTTACCTTTTTGAATGTTATTCTGTAATTTGTATTAGATTTTCTTTTTCATTTTATTTAGCTTATTTAATTTTATTTCAGTTAGAGCAACATTTCTCTTTCATTTAAGTTCTATTTTGTTTTGTTATTATTTAATTTTATTTCAATTAATAAAAACTATTTGAAGTTTTATTTTTATTTAGAAATAATGACACTGTGCTTAAAACAGACATTTAAGCTTGTAATCACTGAAAATATTATTAAGAATCTTGGCAAAATATTTTTTATTTCTGTAATTTTGATAGCATCTTTTCCAAGCAATGATTTAAAAAAAAAAATGATTTACTGTAACTGTTTACATCAAACATTTATTATTATTATTATTATTATTATTATTATTATTATTATTATTATTATTATTATTATATCTTCATGGAAGTACAAATCATACCGGTTTGAAATGGCATGAGAGTGAGTTAACAATGATACAATTTGATTTTCGGATGAAGAAACACTTTAAATATCATTAATCAAAATCATACAAAACCAACTTAATCAGCTTACTTATTCTGGCAGAACCAGCATTGCGCTTCGTGTTTGATGCCGTGGTGTGCTAACGTACTGTCAATATTCCCGCAGTATGCAGTGTATCGGCAAAGAAATGAGAAGGAGCTCTATTAACTCAGCTAGCAAGCAAATACTTCCTGACAAGAATATTGAATTCTGTTGCAGTGTAATGATTAATTGGACCAGGCAATGTAACAACCCAGCATGTGTTTGCTTATCAGAGTTAGTTCTCCCCTGAAATTTAAATAGATCATTCCTGCTGGGTTTTAATTATTGAAAACTTATTTTCGCCCATTTTTACTTGCCCTTAGGCATGGAGAGGTGTGGAGGAGAGAGGCTGACTGATTCAGTCTATTGGGGGTTTTGTTATGATACATGTCAGTGGCTGCCTGGTGTGTAGAAGGAGCTTAATTTGAAATCTGGGATACATTGTAATGAGATAACGTTTCTTTGCAGTAATGCAAATTCAATTTGGATGGCTGTCTATGTGCTGTAGAGAGGCCGGATATAGCTGACTTATCTGTCCCAAGATTGTATGGTCCCTAAGTCCACAGGCACCAATATAGCCTCAGGGTGAGTGAGTTGCAACACAAAAATATGAGACTTTATGTACTGTGTATTTAGCTGGAAGCGGTTGTCTCCATGACTCCGCTCACATCCTGTCTTGGTCTATTCTTTATTCCTTTCTAGCCTGTCGACAGATCAGGGTATTTGGAAAATATAGGCTCTGATTGGTTTCCTCCTGTTTTCAAAGTCAACATGAAATCAATATTTACACTACTTTTCCTAACATATTTTCCGTGGCTCATCGTGGACAATTCATGAGAAAGGTTGCTGTTTGTAATTTTTTATTCAAAACATATACATGAATCTGTTGCTGTATTGGGGCAGCTCGGAAATGATATGTCCAGTGAGTTACACTTAAAGTTGAATACTTTATTGCATTTGAAAACCTATAGAGTTAACAAAGCAAATGTGGGATACATATTACATATTTTCTGAAGCAACCATGCCATTTTTGCCTGCTTGCTTTTGTGCACTTTTATCATGATATGTGTTTCACAGGACTCATACACGAGAACTCTTTATCATCAGTTCAGTGCTGTACCAGGTGAGCTAATGAGCAAGTTTTCTATATTGGAAAAGCCATACATATGGATCTGATTACTGTATGTGAAAAAAAAACACAAAAAAATATATTAGTTTACAAATCATACACTATGGTGAGAATGTTTTATGATCATAACATAGTATTGCGCAAGGAACCACACATTTTTTTATTAACTATTCATTAGCTGTTAATCAGCCCTTGAGATCATAAATGTGTTCATATCAGCTGGAAATTGCAGTGAAAACAGTAAGTTTTAGCAGTTTTGCATTTATAGGTCACTGCTAATAGAAAATGACAATTGATTTGAAAAAGAAAGAAACACTTTGATTTTAAGGGTGAACCTAACCTTCAGGCAAAAAAAATAAAAAAAATAAAAAATTATATATATATATATATATATATATATATATATATATATATATATATATATTAAAGTAAGTTATGGTGATGTTTCAAGAGAGAATTCCTCAGCGTCCAATTTTCTTAAAAAAATCAGATCCCACTCCATATTTGTTTCTCACCGTTTCATTTGTAAATGTATCACATTACAAATGTTAAATTGGTTGGGAAAGCACTTTTATGTTGACTTTAACAGGAGACATTGAAATTTTTCATTCTGTTGAAAGAAAGAAACATTCAGACAGACAGAAAGAAAAGTTTTTCCAGTGTTCTGATTTGATTCATGATGGACCAGGAAATGGAGCCACGGTATCTGTAAACTGATCAGAGATCAGGGAAGTGAGATGATCGGGTTGAGCTCTCAAGTTCTTATCCAGGTGTACCATTACAGGTAACCTGAGCAGCAGGGTAAGGGCTGCTGATGTAAATAGACTCAATTAATGTGGAAATAAAACACTGCACGCACAGCAGAGACCACAGAAAGTCCCTCACTGTGAGACGGACGGTCCCCTGTTAGTTTCACTGCAGGCTGCAGTTATAGCAATGTCATGTGTCCTTGTCAACTACATCATTTGATGTTGTCGACAAGAAGTGGAGGCTTCTAGAGTTGCATGTGAGAGTTAATTGATAGGCAGATGGATGCATTCTATAGAACATGAGGTTTGTTCGAAATGCTGACAGGGCACTTTCGGAACAGGAAAGGCTCAAATGTGCTTCACAATGCGCAGATGATGAAGACCAGGCTATTTTTGGCCCTTCTGTATGGGGATATCCGGTCTGCAGTTTGCTATCTCACAAGCACACACACATGCGCCAGACGCACACAGCAAGGTGGTGTGACTGAGGGAGTTCTACGTTCCTAGCTGTTCTCAAATTCCAGTTTGAGCTCAAAGGGAGGTTTGATGTCTGCATAAAGGGATAGGTCCACTCATCCCATCCTCCAGCGTTAATGTTTAATACGGAACACCATGGAAGGCTTCAGCCTGCATATCTCTCTCTTCAAAAATCTCCAGCGCTACTACTGCCCCAAATTCCAGATGACTGACATCTGCCATCCCCCAGGAGAAATCTCATTTAACCTGCTTCCCTTGGCTGCCTTCAGGATTTGATTCCAAATTTGAATGTTATGTAAATCATCCTGGATTAGGGTTGCTGTCCAAATGACAAAACAGAGCCTAGTTATGTCCAAACCAGCATTTCCTGCTCCGTCACAGTGCTTTACGCACAACGAAAATCACGTCTTTGGTTATACTGACTGAATTGGTTGGGGAGGGAATTAATCAAACACCTGTTTTTGGGATTGAGAAAGTCTCACAGCTCTATAGCTCATTCTTCACCATCCTCTTTTTTTTTCTTTGCAAACCACGGATCTGCAGTAATCTAGCCATTCACACATCTGCTTAAGGAGCAATTAGGTTGATCTGAACATTCACTGGATCAGACAGATGTCAGTGGAACACACCACTGCCCATCAGCTGCTGAAGCTGTTTCCCGTCCCGTCCCCCAGCACGATTCTCTCATCAGTCTGACCCCATCTTGCTGTCCCCGGGGATTACAGTTTAATCCTCCAACTGATTTCTGTGCTTTTTCGCCTAAATCTCACTCTCAAAACAGTCTCTTTCTCTCTGAAATGTTGTAGGTCCATTGCTTCAACCACTATATCCTTGATAAAGCCACCTTTTGTGTGTATGAAGAGGGAAAACACCACAAAAGGGTGTCTGTCATCTGGGAAACATCCAGGAACTTTGTCCTATGCCCTTTAACAAGGGGAGTCCAATAAGGAATGATGGGTCTTCAGGACTGTGAATTTTACTAAATTCATAAATCAGCTATTTTATGTTACACTTCATTGATTGAAGGAAATTAGATGGAAGAAACATTTAACAATTTATTTTCAAACACACTATATATTTTTTTAAGTAAACAAAGATTATTTGAGTATGCTTTACAAGAAAATAGTATTTAAAAAATTTCAATAACAGTTTAATCTTTCTACTTTAAAATGGCATGCTTAATTCAGTGTTACTCGCTATTTCTTTTTAATTATTTATAAAATGTATTAGCAACTTCTGAGTGAAAATTGTGAAAATCCTACTTTTTTTACAGTATCTATAGAGAATAAAAAAAAATGAAAAAATATGTGGGCAAATAAATTTGTATAATTGAAGGGGTACAAATAAAATATGAGACAGTGAGGAGGGGGTTGCATTGCATATTTGTGCAATCATTCATGGGTTTTATGTCTGTGGATCTTTGGCATCCAGTGATGAAGAATGTGGGTGCACAATGCCAGCTGTCTCACTTTCCATTCACATTCCACTAGGACCAGTGCAAACTGTTTAGTTATTTTAGCATTTCCCTAGGCATGTGCAACCTTATAAGTACAGTTTGCATACTTTGTACGCGTCTGTTTGTAAGCTTTGGACACAATAATAGTGCTGCCATGTGAACAGCATGTTTGCAAATACTGAATCAAACTAATTGGGCTGTCCCGAAGTTTTTGCACTGTGTGCAATGCATAAATACGGCATTATGAATTCTGCAGTTTGTGCAGCAAACACAGATTCTAGATGCACTTACCTGTAGATGTATGAATTGTCGTAATGGAACTATTGCGGTTGAAACAACCTCACGAGACAAATTTCCTGTTGGGAATGCTGTTTTGCCTTATGCTCTTCATATTCACTTAATACATTCTTGAAAACGCTATTGTGACCACAAAAAGGTTTCAAATGGAAATGCAAGTGTCCATTGCGAGTGTAATAATTAATCACGCCTCAGTAGCGTTGACGCACAATGACGTGCACATCTCAAACTCGTTTAAAACACGAGCAGGTAATAAAATAATCTGCTGTTTATACGGTTTATTGTCGAGGTGCGAACGGTACGTGACCAGGATTCGCATGCAGAACATTCCTACTATGATTTAGACTTCGCTTTAAACTTACAGTGCCTCTCTCAATACGCGAGAGGGGCGCGCAACCGACCGGCGTTCACACACACATTCGCTCGGATCTATGCAGTGATAGTGACTCTGAGCGCGCGGGACAGTGATGACACATCAGCGGAGAATATTCGACTTCTGATCATTTTACCGCTCCTGGCGCAGGCATTCCAGCAAAAACCTTTAATGAAATCCTAAAGTGAGTTCGTTTAACCGGTTATGGAGCATTGTGGAGGGAACATGTCTCTGCTGAAGAAAGTGAGGACCGGAGTCGAATCGAGGGGTGAGTTGGGAGTTTCTACTTTGATGCTCTTGTAGATTTCATTTAATAACTTATATAATTATTAACGTATTGTTATATTTATTGCGTGTTTATCAACTTTTAGACTGTCAGTTTCGCTTAGTTCTTTCGTGGATTGACTGTACACAGTGTAATAAATGTATTCAGAGTTGCTTAATGTTATTTGTACAGTTTTGTATATCCTATTGTAGCCTACAGTAGCCTATATGTATGTTATTTGAATCTATTAGTTAAATTCAGCAGTATTCTAACCAATTCTTATTATATTTTACAGTTTTATGTTACGGTCTGTGAATGAGCCAGTTATTTTAATAAATGTTTAAGTAGCCTACATATTTGTGATACATCATGAAAGTGATTGGATAGGAATAAGGAATATAATGCTTCATTTAGTCGATTCTGATTCTTCTTAAACGATTCCGATTCATTAACGGATCCACGAACTTTTTAGCAGTGGCATAAATAATCTACAATCGTATAACATTTTTATTAATGTATTGAATAAAAATACTTGCATAACTCAATTCCTGAATGTCAATAGTTAGGTAAATTTATTAACTGCCCTGACGGAAGCGTTTCTGACTCACCAAAATGAACTGGCTCAAATGAACAGGAATAATATACTGTATAATATAATGAAACATTTGTGATTTAAAAGTTGCTTGCAAAAGGATTTTCGAAATAAACATTTTAAATGGTTGTCAGTGCTCTAAGCAATCAGATGACAGACATGAACCGAGCAGAAATGCTTTTGAACATAGTTTATTTATTTATTTATTGGAAACCCCTTTGAGTTAAAGTTACAATACAATGATCTTTTTAATTTACTTAAGTCGTTAAATTACTCAGACATGCAGCCCATTTTAAATAAGCTTTTTAAAGGCAAGAGAAGTGGCCCCTGACAGCTGTCTGTTGTTCGTAAAAGTATGCCCATTATTTCACCATTGTTTTGACACATTTGCAATTATCATGCATTGTCTACTTGGTTCACTTCCTTCCTAATTTCCACTCTATTTTAACACCTGCTTATGTGTGATTATGAAGAATCTTGCTCCCCTCACTTTCTGCTCATCAGCCTGTACTGGAGAGAATGTTCTTGATAGAGTCACTGCCACTGGGCTGCTCAACACACTTCCCTCAATTAACTTTCCACACAGTAAAGCAAGCCTCTCTCCCGACGGGAATATGCTTCTATTAATAAATAGTTTATTACTCTAGCTCCCAGCCCTAGCATAATGGAACACCTTGACAACAGTAAATTATTCAATCTCTATCAGAAGTTGTGGCATGTCTAGAGGTCTCTGCTAATACACCCAGCCACCAGAGAATGTGTCAAAAGACAGTGTCCATCTTTATTGAAATACTAAGAGCACATTATATAAATTCCATGTAATTTTAACAAAGTTGTAGTACTATTGCAAACTTTGTGGTTTTATTAAAACAACTGTTTAACCTCTTTGTCTTTTGTTGTCTTTTTGTCTCCAACAGTGTTCAAATGATGTGGGATGTTTGGGTCTTCACTGAACTGTGCATGAGATCCTATGGGATCTACCTTCGATTAAACGCCTCAATGCCCTAAACCCAAGGTATCAGGCTAACGCTGAGACGACCTGAGCTTCACCCAACCCTTATGATTAACTTTCTTCTTCAATGCCATCATGCCAATCATCAGCAATGCCAATCATGACTTCAGCAACCTCTCGGTCAGTGATGACAGCAGTTTGGACCACATTTTTACAGAGATCCCGGAAACTGAGACCATCAAGGGAGTGTATTATCAGCGTGCTCAGTTCATTCACCGTCCGGAAGATCTGCTTTCGGTGGACCACGGCCTGCACGCCCTCATCAATGTGGGGGGCAACCGCTACACCTTCCCTTGGAGTACGTTGGAGCAGTTCCCCCTGACGCGTTTAGGGCGTCTCAAACCCTGCAGCAGTCCCGAGGAGATCGCTTGTGTTTGTGACGATTACGATGAGATACACCGTGAATTTTTTTTCGATCGTAGCCCCAGTGCGTTCCGTGTAATTCTTAACTTCCTGGCAGCAGGAAAGCTACGTCTGTTACGGGAAATGTGTGCACTCTCGCTGCATGAGGAGCTCAACTATTGGGGCGTAGAGATGGCCTACATGGAACGCTGTTGCAAGCGCAAGATGTACACTCGCATTGAGGAGGTCGCTGAGCTCGAGCGGCGGGAGGAGGAGCGCCGTCAACACAGTATGCAGCTGCGCCCTCCTGCAGAAGAGACAGGTTACCGAAAGTTCATGAACAGTTTGAGGGACATGGTGGAGAACCCTCAGTCAGGTTTGCCGGGAAAGATGTTCGCCTGTTTTTCTGTGTTGATGGTGGCGTTGACCGTTATCAGCCTGTGCATCAGTACCATGCCGGACCTCAGAGAGGAGGAGAATAGGGTGAGTGCATACAAAATGTCTCAGCCTAATCAAGCGTATGGTTCACCAAAAAAATGGAAAGTCATTTTGTCATTCCAAACGAGTATGACTTTTTTATTCCACCGTAGAAGGTAAGTTATACAGCTTTGGAACAACATGAGGATGAGTAATTGGATTTTAAAGGGAAGTGTGAAGTGACGTGTGGCATCCCATAATCAGAATTTGGGCTCTGCATTTAACCTATCCAAGTGCATACAAACAGTAGTGAAGACACACAGAGAGCAGTGGGCAGCAGTTGGGGGTTAGGTGCCTTGCTCAAGGGTCTTGTGGTTTTGAAAGTGGAGAGAGTGCTGGTTATTCAATCCTCCCCACCTACAATCCCTTTTGGACCTGAGACTCGAACCCGCAACCTTCGGGTTACAAGTCCAACCCTCTATCCATTAGGCCACGACTCCCTCTTGAAGGGATAGTTCACGCCAGAACAGAAAATTATTATATAGTCTACTCACACTCATGTCATTTCAAACTCATAAGACTTCAGTTAAGCTTTAAAATGCAAACTAAGATGTTTTAATGAAAAAGAAAATCAAGATCAAAGAACCAAAACTTAAAAGAACATGCCATAATGTCATGATAAAATGAATCCTTATAAATGTTGTGGTTTAAATTTTGTGAGGAGATATGATCCTCTGTATCCCTGTTGAAAAAAAAGCCCCCAGCATATGCTGGTTAGGTATGTTTTGAAGCAAGGCTGCTGGTTTGAGATGGTTTAAGCTGGTTCTTAGCAGGGCTGTGCGATTAATCGGAATCATCATAAAATCATGTTTTTAATGTTTGCGATTTTGATCGCTTTATAGCACAATTTTCTGCGGCCCGACCTCCCGCAGTATGCTATCCGAACCAATCAGAATGCAGCTTAATGGAGCATGAGAACAGAACAGATCAGGCATACAGACGCCAAGTTCACACACTCCATCTGCGGTGTGTATTTGTTTCACTCCCATGTTAACGGATCAGAGTGTTCACACTGCACACATTGTACTCCAGGAGTGATGCGTATACGGCAGTCATGCAGCGATTGTTTCCGCACAGAGTTTATTTCTGCTGTGCTGCACATGCTGAATTAAAGTGACAGCGATTGTTTTGCAGTAAAAATTAACGTGGATTGACACGGAAATGTAGTAGTTACACAATAAATGCATATAATTAATGTCTACTGTTTATACAGTCAACACATGGCTTTTTGGCTAGATTTAAAACAAGGACAAGTGTACTTTTAGATAAACAAGACAATAACCGATGGCACTCGTAGAGTTACACAATGCTGAAAAAGCATTTTTGAAATCAAAATAATGGATAAATGTTGTGTTTGTGGTAAACAGGCAAGGATCAGGAGCGAACTGCAAATGCCTCCTATGCGAAAGCAAAATGAGCTGCTTCTGCACTGTATACACATACTATATACACACTGCAGACAGGGTATGTGTGAGACCTGAAGCACCGCTACAATGCGCTCTATGACCAATGCAAGACAAAAAAAATAATAATAATAAATGAGCTGTTCGTGGAGTTAGTTGCTTAGGACCAGCTTAGGACCAGCACATGACCAGGACCAGCTTTAACCAGCAGTCATGCTTCAAAACATACCTAACCAGCATATGCAGTTTTTATTTTATTTTTTATTTCTTTAATCTTTTCCTAATCTTAAAGGGTTAAGGCGGGCGTACACGGTGCGAATTCGGATGGTCGGAAGGTCGTATGTCAACGCACACGGCACGAGTGAGTTTATCTGAAAATCATACGGACGACATGATATACGACACGATTTTACAACCTGCGAATTCCAGGAGCAATCGCACGAAGTTGATAGACGCGTTCGACTTGAAGCAGCGCTGCACGCACAGAAGGATCACTGTATGACATTACCACGAGAGCGATATGAGAGCACACATATCCAATGCATTCGAATCGCTCTCGCGGTACTTTGATGTCATACAGGTGATCATTCTGTGCGTGCAGCGGTGCCTCAAGTGGAACGCGCCTAATATAACTGCTCTCCCTCTCTCATAACTGCAAATAAAATATTGATACGAGCCTTGACTGTTTCCTACACGTACAGGTTATTTTTCAGCAATAGGAAACCGGGACGTTTGGTTACCCTGTGTGTGTGTTCTTGTAGGCCTATATGGTTTATAAATATCTGAAATGGGTATTAAAATGTAAACATGATTTATGAGGACAATTACTGTGCTCTCGTAAACCAAATGGCTTTAAAAATACTATACGGTGTTTAATAGAAATTTTAAACATGCATTTTTCGTGATGGATATAGGTAGTGTATGGGGATATACAGTATAGAATACCGTTACGTCTATGGAGAGTCCCTGTAAACTACATATGCGTGTGTGAGCGAGAGAGGGAGAGAGAGAGAGAACTAAAAAGGCATTGGAATACGTTGCTAGAAACATCACACAGCGCTCGCTGTTCCTGTCAGACTTCAGCTGCCGTCTTCGTCTTTCTTCTTCTGTGGTTTTCCTAGTTCGTGATTGGTCAACTTCAGATAAATCAACAAATCGGCTCGTTCCACAGCACAAATGGCACGAATTCAAACCGATAGCTCACGAACTTTTTAGACATGTTTAAAAATTATCGGGAGGTCGGGACGTGCTCGTAAGCTACTCTGCTCGGCTCGTAATTCATCGCAAATGATACGAGCCGCGACCATACGAGAATACGCGATTTCCACACGATTGAAAAAAATCGCATGCAAACTCGTACGACAGCAAAAATCGCACCGTGTACGCCCGCCTTTAGTTCATCTTTCATCATACAGGGGGCCTTTTTTCACCCCCGTAGGGCTGTGTGAGGGACGTTTTATTACAGATGCATGCACTTTATTTAAAGTCTTCTGAACTGTTGACAACAAACACCCACTAACCCCATCGAAAGGTTTGGAAGAGCAAGAACAATTTGTAATATAACTCTGATTGAATTATTCTGAAAGAGGAAAGTTACATACACCTAGGATGCTTCGAGGGTGAGTAGAAGATGGACAAATTTTCATTCTTGGGTGAACTAACCCTTTAAAGATTTCTATGCTCTCAAATGCATTGAACCTCTCACATCGAGCCAGCACACTGAAAATCGAGGGATTCGTATGTAAATTCATGAGTGACAATTCTCTCTTTGTTACATTCTGACTTCTGTTCATCTTTACCTTTGAGTTCATATAAGATGTAAGCCAAAAAAGCCCAGCACGTTCAACTGTTAACATAGACCCCTTTCTCCGGTACTGTAGAATGTGATCATGTCACTTGAGGTGTGTTTCCGGTCTTCAAGCAGACCTGTGCGTGCTGTTCCTAGTGAGAAATAATGAATGCACCTCAGCAGGGCTCCCCAATGTCAGTAAATACCCAGAGAGTAATGAACTGGACCAGCAATGCCTCCACAGTTTCAGCAAACACACACACCGAGAATAATGAACCAGCTCCATAGAGACCTCTGGAATGTCAGCAGGCACACAAGGGGGTCCGCTTGAGAAGACTAGACCTTTTTGCTGTTAAATGACTATGCATTTTAATCACCCTTAGGCAGATACCTCACACCGCCCAAAGTGGAAGTGGTAGACCACTGGCTATAGCTTCATTTGCCTGAAGTTTCACTCCACAACTTTGTATTGGAATACTGTGTGTGTGCAATTGGATGTGCTTGTGTTTATGTCAAGGTAAGACTCTGGCGGTGTCTAGGCAGTTACGCCAGCATGTACCGTCCAACAGGCAGAGTCCCGCTGGAAGCAGCAGGACTGTCATATTTAATTCACACTGCCGGGCTGTTTGTCAATGTCAGCCACACGGTAGAAAAGGAATGGCCTGAGCATGGAGTCATTCATCTCTGCTCATAAATGTGTGTGTGTGTGTGTGTGTGCACAGATAAGTGTGTGTGCATGTGTACATTGAGTGATAACAAGATGACCTCCTCTATCTTTTGCAACACTTTCAATTCTTTGTGCGTAGTCGAATGTGAAGATGTACAGATTGATGTTCCACAGTTTTCTATGTTTACAAGCATAAAACTTTTCTGTGAAGTTTTATGTCGCTATAAATTATATACAACACGATTTTAGCTTAGAGCTCAATATCAGATGCGGAAAGACAAGGCTGCAAATTTCTAGTAAACAGGAAACGCTAACAAAAGTGAGAAAGACGCTGTGAGAAAACTTGCAATGAGCTGAAAAGCAGTGAATAAATTCAACAACCCACAGGCTTATCTCAACGCTTGACATCAATGTGACCTAAACAGATCCCTGTAGCGTTTTAGTTCTAAAGGAATCTATATGAAAATACGGAGGCCTCAGAAAGTGTATGGACACTTGAGCAACCCATATATATGTATGAATGGTATTCCATTAGATGACAACATATCAAACCAAGTGACAACTATTTTACAGAAAAACTTCAGAGAAGTACACTTTTCTGAATGTTTACCCCAAAAATGTTTATATACTGTATAAAATAAAGACAAAATAGGTTTAAACACTTTCTAGTAGACAAAGGTTAGCGGAAAATTGCCCAGATTTAATGTGATGAACTACACCTGTGTGAACATGAGGTGAACTGACTTCATCCATACACTAAAAATCACATTAAGGTTTAAAAATCATTGGCAAAGTAAATCAAAATTAGTTTTATATCAAGGTCTAGCCTAATTTATACAATGCCATTCAAGCATTATGTATGATTCCTTAACTCCCCGGTTTGGCATTTTAAGTCTGTTATGAATAGATATGATATAAGAAACATTTATGGAGCCCAATCTGAACTCGTCAACCTTGGGAATCAATCCAGAGAGGTTAACTATCTTGTGTGTTTGAGAGCAGGCTGTATCATCGTAATCCCAAGCAGCACCTTTTTATTTATTGTTTAGATAACAATAAATACATTCTCATGAGATGATGAGATGATTTTTATCTGGATTCATATGCCCTAATGCACGTTATCTTTGCGGAAGCTAGATAAGTTGGAAGCAGTTCTTCTAGAATAGTATTATGGTTTCGCGTTGGTGTACCTTCTGCCATTTTGTAACAATTAATTATATATTGTATATAAAAACATTTATACTAACCTTTATTCTACTGGTTCTATGGATAAAGCATCAGCCAGTCAAGATGATCTAAGCATCCATGGGATATGTCCAATGGATCTGTGTTTCACTCCTTCCTATGGATCTTTTCCTTTTTTCTCCTCTCGTCCTTCAGTAGATTCACTCCAGCCCTGCTTTCTTAAATATTAATTTCCACCTTTGCTTTTCTTCTTTTGGTTTTCTTTTTCTCTCTGCCCTCTTATCCTTTCTCTGCTTTTTCTCACCTTTACTCTTGTTTACCACTCTCTGCCCCTTCCTTCCCCCATGCTGTCTTCTGTGCTCTCTCCTTTTTTCCTCCCCTGGGCTGCAGGTGTAAATTTTGCTTTGTTTGAACTACAGCAGCAAGGGCTCTGGGTTGAAGGTGTTTGTATGCCATGAGCATCCTGCAATCTCTCACTCAAGTGCTGGTGACATACATACTAGGGCTGCACGATGTGTCATTTAAGCATCGATATCGCGATATCGCGAAATCCACGATAGTCACATCGCAGGATGTGCGATGTAGGCTGTTGTAGTTGATCTGTTATTCATTAACTGTATGGGCCAGCTGCTCCCCGGCCCTTGACGAATGTGATTTGCAGATTAATTGCCCAGCTTAACCATCATAGAGTGAAAGTTTATAATTTGCATGTGTTTTTAAGTCCTGTCAGTTTAACATGGCAGAGACAGAGAGAGAGAGAGAGAGAGCGCGAGAGAGAGATAGAGAGAGCGAGCGAGAGAGCGTGAGAGAGAGAGAGACGGAGAGAGAGAGGCCGCACGCTCACCGTCTTCAAACTACACGAGCACTGTCTTGCTCTCTCTCCCTCACGCATATTAATCAATTGACACAATGGTGTCGATGTTTAAATAATTTAAAATGAGAATGGAAGTGTGCTCACTTCCATTTTTGTTTTTAAGAAAAAATGTGATTAGATTTCATATCGCAATATATATAGCAGAAAAATTAAATATCGCAATGTCATTTTTTCCCAATATCGTGCAGCCCTAATACATACTTAGTCACAGAATCCTGTAAAAGTGAAGCTCTATCACTGATCATATTAAGGATAAAACTACACTTTTTCAAAAATGTACATAAATTAAAATTTTGGGGTAAATTCACTCAACCTCATGTCAAACCAGATGGCATAACTTTGCTTTCTTTTTTCTGTGGAATAAAAAATAAGATATATAAGTCAGTCTTTGGACCAAATTAACTTCCATTCAAAAGTATTTCAATGAAAGAAGAAATTCAAACCGGTTTGAAATGACAGGAAGGAAAGGAAATAATGATAATCTGCATTTTGGGTGAACTACCCATTTAATAAATCCCTGAATATTTAGGTTTGGTTTTGAGTTTACCTGATGTGCATTTAAATAATGTTTGTTCTTGCACTAAAAATATTCATGTTTAAATAAATACATAATGAAAATATCTAATGAACTTTTTGTAGTTGTAAGATTAACTATTGAGATGACTAGTCCATATGACTGATCTGCAAATAGGTGGTGTTGGACTCCAGAAAAGCAATGGGCCTGTTCTGCCAAGACAATTATACCATAATGCACGTTTGAATTGGCCTCAATTGAAAAATGTAGAGGAGAATAAGCGATGTCATGGATGTCATTTCATGTTTTTTTAATTTGGCTAAAAGTCTCAAACCAATCCATCATGCAAGAGTAGATTTGTGTTTGCTACAGAAAAGACAACATAATCAGTTTGATTTGATGGAACCTTCTAAAAGTACTTATCTCTACAGCAATCAAAATCTTTTATATTGCAGGTGTATTCACTTGGTTACATGCATTAAGACATAATGAACAGCTTTGATTCTAAGCCACAAATTTGAGCACATTATCTACATTTGCTAGATGAAAGTGCTGAACAAATGAACAGGTAAATTAATCAACGGTCCTGACTGAGCTCAAGCACACAGAGAGAATGAGAGAATATTTAAAGCCATTGTACAGCTCTGCATCACTTTCACGTCTGTGACATTCATGAAAAATGAAGCTGGTCTTTGAACATTTAAAAAAATTCCTGCAGTTCAAACCAAAGCTAGTTTCATTTTCCTCTTGACCGATCATAGTCTCCACACACCCATCAATGACAGACTAGCTAATGCTCTACATGTCCTGATCTGTCCTGTTCATGCTATGTTGGACAGAGTATTACAGAGGGCCAGATGGTGTTGGTACAGGTGCAGGACATGAGTGGTTTTGGTGTTGTGTTGCAGTTTTGCATTTTGGCTCTATTATTTGCCAGAAGGGGAGTTCCTGGAACAGGTGCTGATGCAGGGTTAGCAGTGATCTCAGCTACTATTCCTTGGCCTGGGTTCTTACAATAAGGCAGAAGAAGGTGAACAATCCACAGTGCAATCTGGACAATGTTCTGCCGGTTTCCTCTTGAGTGGGATGATAGCGACAAAAACCAGCATGATGAGGTCAAAGTGACAAAGTGAGAGAATGGAAAGGAAACACTAGATGAAGATTAGGTGCACTTGTTGTATTTTCCATTAATGCCATGTTTTTGAACCCATTTAAATTAAGTAATAAAGTTTACAAAAAAGCAGTTTCACCAACTAATTGGATCATATATGTTTTTTTATTGATTTTTTATTAACTTTAGATTTATTTGAAAGTTCTAATACAGACCTGCATTATTAACATTGGTTTCCAAATGTGCACAGTAGACGGTGATGATTTATTTCAGTTTTTTTTGGACTTCATGGTCCCCACCCTGTTCACAACTATATTAAAAGGCCCAATTACTTTTCCAGTTGTGATTTTTCTGGATTTTAATAAATATTTTTTACTCAAAATTATAACCCGATAAATATTTTAGAGCTTGACTTTACAAGATATATATATAAATATATAAAAATTCCAACAGATTTTTCACACTGCAAGTTTACGTTTCAGGTAAAAGGTCAATTTGTTTTGCCATTGGGCAGGAAATTCAGCAGTGGTATAATGGTTAAATGGGTTGGAGGGTCGATTACTAATTCCATAGCTTTGAGAGAGTTGTGTTTTAGTTGTTCAATTTTACAAGACTGCAGGTTGCCTTTCTCCTGCAAATGGACTGACTTTTTTGTAGTTTTCTTTTTGGTGTTCCATATTGATGCAAGAGTAACTGGGAGGTGATTGCCCTCACATGCAAGTAACAGAATAGGTTTTTATATAACACTCAACAGCAGGAGTTTCCAAGTCACAAAGTGCCAGTGTAGGTCAAAAGTGTTATTGCACCAGAATCACCTTTGTTAAAGTTGGACCTGAGGTCCTGAATGAAATGACTTGCTTGAACTCCTGAATTGAGCAGCCTGGTTTGAAAGAAAATGTTCTTATGCCTGCCTGCTGTTTCCATTTCCGAGCACCAACACCTTTTCAGTTCCAATGTTACAGAGTTCACAAAAAGATACTCTGGAGTGTCTCAAATGTGTACGTATAAATAAACACACGTGGCTGGTTGTATACAGTGTTTGTCTTTGTTGGTGATATAGTGACATGTTTACAAGCTCAGGGTAACCAGAAGGTTCCTGGTTTTAATCACATGAGTCAGATTGGCAAGTCACTCAAAAACCCAGATGTTATCATAACACAAAAAAACTTTCATTTAGAAAATGTAGTGTTTCATTTTGCTTTTCTTTTAAATAATTTAATGGACTTTAAATGTAATACAATAGAAGAGAAGCCGCAGGAAATAACAGTGAGAAGATGCATGGGATGCATGGTGTGGTGCTGTAAGCCCATTAATGTTTGTGGGCACGTCTGATCATTTTTCCTCTTGTGCTGCATACTCATTTTTGATTCAGCAGATGCAGAAATAGCAAATGGTGTAAGTACTGCCATCCATCACAAGATTTGTTCCACAAGTAGCTTCATCCCAGAGTTAAAGATGCATTTTTAATGCCCACCCGCTTGTTATCTTCCCCTATAATTTTCTTGAATTAAATTTGCAAGATGTACACAACTCATCTTGTGCAGGTCACACTTTGTTGGTTCTTCTCTCTCTCTCTTACTAGATTATTGTGCATAGAAATACAATACACACCTTTATTTTATTTTTATTTTTTTAGGCAAAACGTTTGTTATGCTTTAAATATATATATATATATATATATATATATATATATATATATATATATATATATATATATATATATATATATATATATATTGTAGAAATACTTAAATGAATTAGCAGGCCTATTTGACTTCCTTTTTTTAGAATTAATATTTAGTGGGGTCACATTTGACAACAGTTGCTGTGTCTATGAACATGAAACTGATGCCTCGGCTTCATTAAGTTTAGCCGGAACTGTAAACTGCAGTGTTTTCCTCTTAACTGGCTGATGCTTTATCCATAGAACCAGTAGAATAAAGGTTAGTATACAATTTTTATATAAAATATATAATTAATTGTTACAAAACGGCAGAAGGTACACCCACACGAAACCATAATACTATTCTAAAAGCACTGCTTCCAACTTATCTAGCTTCCGCAAAGATAACGGTTATTAGGGCATATGAATCCAACCATTTCACAGATGCTTAATTATACTGACTGGAACTCTCCAGGACATCACTGTTTTAAGTGTGTATTTTGCTGTATGCTTCAGGTATCTGTCATGTTTGAAGATGAATGACCCTTGAAGTCTCAGGGCTGTGGACGAATGTAACATGTTTTGTCCTAGGCTTTCTTGTTTTAGTTTTATCCATTGTTCTTTGTGTCTCTCTGAGTTTTCTCCCCTGCTGTGGAGAAGTATGGCATTATGCAGCCATCACTATGCTTTACTCAAAGGCCTGAATCATAGCCCATGTAAGTCTTGTAGACTTGTGCAAGTCCATGAATGCAGACTCTTCTAGCTATGTATGCACAATTTTGTGTTGATGTATATAAATGCATTCACAGAGTTGCCACAATGGGCAATATAGCAACATTAGCATGTAACTTTTTTCATTTACTGTCAGTTTTCTCTTTCAGGTCATTGCCCCATAATGTACATTTAAATTGCAAGAGGTGGTGAAATCCACCCATTTCCATTGTTGGAAAGCAGCATTTAAGCTACTTGGCAACTATAGTGCTCCAGTGAAATAACTACAACGTGGATTCGTCATTGTTTATTAGGGTTACAGCGATTGATTTTTTTAGAGACATTCAAGAGTTTTAAGGGTCTAATATTGCGGTAGCATTGGTTTCCGATTTGCATGTTCATAATCGACATCTGGGGCTGGTAAATCTGATGGTGGTTGGTAATTTTACAATTCAAATTTCCTCTCTGAATAGGTTAACTACAAATGATTTAATATTCAGTTTTTATTTCAGATTAATTCACTTAAATGTCTTGACTATTTCTCACCTTGACATTAGAAAATACTTTTTCTCTAATTCAAACAAATTCTCAGTTATATACCCAATGTAACTAAATTAAATGAGAATACAAATGAAGATATGTTGAAGAATATTGGTAATAAAACCATGCTGATGCCAACTGACTGCCATTTAATGGACAAAAACACAGACATTTTTCATGAAATATCCCTTTTAGCATTGATCATTTCCAACAAGCGCCCATTTCCATCTTGTTTCTCTTTACAGACTAGCAGGATGAATAAATCTATCCATTGACCACTGGGTTGTTTTTCCACTGAGATGTTTATCGGCTGGCTGTTAGGTATCCATGTCTGTTCAATGTCTCCTGAGTCCTGACTAAAAGCTAGAGATGCTGCTCTGAAAGGGATGGGGAGGTTGTTACATACTTGAATGCGTGGCCAACAGCGGAAGCAGACTGTCCTGTTGTAGGTACTTTCCATGCATGTTGCTGTAATAGTAACAATACATACCTCCAATAGGTAGCTAGCAATAAACATGTCACTTTGTTGTGAAAGTCAGTGTTTTATATGTTGCCAGCTGCAGTTTTTTTTTCTGCAGTCAAGCAAATTAATTGACTATCTTGAGCGCGGGAACAAGCTAAGACATTAATAACTACTAGGTCACTACACCTTTGATTTCTGTAGTCTGATGCAGAGAAGCTCTGGCAGATGGGGACCACAAAACTGCTGATGCAGGACTACAGTAGTAAACCTTGCTTGACAGGATTTCCAGTAACCTGCCATAAAGGACAGATCAAATGGACCGAGTGCAGCATCCATGTCTGGGAATGGGGGAAGGAGGACACTGAAGAGATTGAACAGAATGAGAGCAATGCAGTTATATGAAAGGTGTGGGTGGGTGAACAGTGCCTCCAAAGGTCATGTGGGTTCAGTCGTAGATAGTTGCAAGCGGATCTGTTTTTGTGTCAGATATATGTGGGTGAGGTGTTCTCTGATCTCTTTCAGCCAACCACTCTTCGCACCCTTTTTCAGGACACACAGCTTATCACAATCAAGTTAAGTGGGAACTGAGACACACTGAGTGTGATAGACACTCAAAAATCTCTCTTCCAATGCAGAATCACAGACTCCAATCATAAAAATGTAGTTTACAGTGTAATGCGGAATGTCACAGAATTTAGTAAATTTGGATGAATAAATTAAAAAAAAAGCACTGTACACTTTTTATAACAAATTGTGATATGGACTAGTGACTGGAAATATTAAATTGCAAAAAAAGTTATTATATACAAAATATCTACATTGTTCACCACAGTTTTATCTACCACACATGCTCAAGCATGCATGACTGTCATGATGTTTTCACTACACATGACCATGATGTCACAAGCATGTCACCATTACATTTGATAAAAACTTTAATATGATACACACAGAAACGGAATGGTTTTCACTGCTACTCGCTAAAATAAAAGTTTGTTTTTATTCGAAGAAATTATGATTCAAATATATGTGGTGTATTACAACTTCTCAAAGAATTAATAATAATATGTATACAGTTTGAGTTTATTAGAGCATAGTTTTTAATGAATATCACATTAAACCTCCATTGTGCAGCAATTTGTTTGCCAAAAATTATGTTAAAATATTATTACATTGTAAAATATTAATTAAATTTTTTAATTAAAAATTATATTTTGTTTATATTTTATTAAAGTATAACACAGAATCCAGAAAAATGGAAACAGTAGACAATTAACCTTCATATGACACTATTATAAAAATTTTTTTTTAAAAGTTATTATTATTATTATTATTATTATTATTAAATTAATTGATTAGACATAATTCTTCATTATTAAAGCTATTAAAACGGAATCCAGAAAAAATGTAAAATGAAAAACACAGAATTTGGGGAAAATATAACAGATTTCACAGTGCATTCCAACTCGCTCTCTCTTCTTCCATCCCTTCATTACTCTACATTATAGGAGCTTAAGGTGAGGAGAAGAGAACGAGTGTGTCTAGGTTAAAAATACGGAGTGCTTAGCAAGAGGGAGATGGAGAGGCAGGTGTTTAAGATTCTGAGACCGTCTCGCTGTGTACTTTAGCTAGTGCAGAGCTGAGGTGTACCATCCCATTCAGCACTTTATATTTCAGGTTTCTGGGCTGAGATGGATAGAGACAGAGAAAGCGGGAGAAATGTCTTGCTGTTTGACAAATTATTTTTCAAGAGGAAAAATTGAGTGGAGTGCATTTTGGAGGATTACAGAGATTAAAGCATCAGGCTAAAACTTGATGTGCTTGCGCTATTAGAAAGACTTGAGATAAAGAAAGACGTTAAAAAATTAGTTAAGATGGCGTAAGCTGGAATGCGAAGTCGTTTCAGACACAGAGCAAGCTTTGTGTTTTGATTAAAGATTATGAAGACAAACATTTTTCTTTGAAATAACATGTACTTATGCACAATAAGATCATAACAATGTATTAAGAAAATATGTCTATTTTTTATCTTCATATTGACTTCCTTATCTCAGCCTTTTCTCCCAGACACCAGTGTGATTAAATGAAGAGAAAACATTTTTTTTTATATTTGAGTATTATTTGATTATTAATTTTCTGTAGTATTACTTTTTGATTTCTACTGTTAGATATGCTGTACTTGAAAACCTTTTATTTTTCAGCTGAGCACTGTTTATTACATTGTTTGTTTTTGTATCTTTGTTCCCGTTTTTAATAAAGATTAAATAATGAATATATATGACTATCACAATATTTATTGAACATTTTTGTGTAATATCATATCGCACATAACCAAGAACTCTGTTCTGGGTTCCCACTGTCCTTCCTAGAAATAACAAGAAATTTCAAAAAGCATGAAATCTTGAAAGGTCACTGAAAAGTCATAGACATTTCTCCGGTGACTTTATTTTTTCCTAGTTACGAACTCACAAAAGACTGAGCTAGGAGAAAGTATTTTCAATCTCAAACTTGAAAAAAATCTCTTGACCTATAATTTTATTTTCTTTAGGAGTGTATATGTGTGTGTGTGTGTGTATGTGTGTTTGTATTTTCCAGGGAGTAAAATAGAGGTTGGTTGCCAGAAAGACCCAGACGCGAGTATATCTGATCATCTGTCATGTTCCTGTCTGTCTCTGCTCTGTGACTGTATTAGTGCGCAGCAGACGGGTAAGGGTTTGTGGTGCTACCGCGATGTAGCTCAAGAGTTCTTCCAATGTCCCAATCACTCCATCTCTGTCTATGCATCTCTCTCAATCCCTGGCAATGACCTCAAGGTCATTTTGACATACGCCTTCATCAGCACACACAACCTGATAAATACCCAACATGACAGATTGAGCACGCTGTTACAGATATTTTGCTTACTTTATCCTTTATGTCTTTGAAACAACGTTCAATCAGAATATTGAATAGAGAGCAGCCGGGGGATGGGAGAGTACAGCGATTTAAATAAAAGCAATATGCTGACCTCAACAATTTCCTGCCTGTGGTCTTTTTCAAGGGGCACAGATTGACGTGGCATTATTGACTCAGCGCCAGGAAATGTTTGACAACAAATATTTTGGCAAGAGAAAGTGAGAAAGAGTGAGACAGGATGAATAATGGACTTAGATGATGGAAGAGAGGTTTGGAAAGAG
The DNA here is from genome assembly GCF_003368295.1 of Carassius auratus. NCBI lineage: Eukaryota > Metazoa > Chordata > Actinopteri > Cypriniformes > Cyprinidae > Carassius > Carassius auratus. The sequence continues at coordinate 6,857,256 of NC_039260.1, forward strand.
AGACTGGTCTGCTCTCATGTCTGATGAGTTAGAGCAGGAAGAAGCGATGAGCAGCAGCGCATAAATAACTCATACATATCAAACAATCTGTAAGAAGAGACAAAGCAATAGTGAACACATAATAAAAACAGTTACTCATACTTGTGTTGCGACATTACTGTCCGATCTAATATAGTCGGGCACAGCATCATCTTTTTGAAAATCCTGTGTCGAATTGTGCCTCCGTGGTAAAATGAAGTGAACAATGGTCCGAATTCTTAGTAACGCGGTCTGGATCTTCGTTAAAAATAAAGTTAATTCACTCTTTCTTTTCTATCTTTGGGATCTGAAGGCAATGCAAACACTGCTTTTCCAAAACTTGGCAGCAAACAGCATCTTGTTGTCTTCAGAGCCATCTTTATCGTTTGGTTTCTGCGTAAACCTGTGTGTTCACCTCTCTCAATAACACTACATGGGCAAATTGGTGGGCGTGGCTAAACAGGCAGTGACGTCCAAGCTGGCGTTGTTCTACTACAGAGGCGGCGCTTATCTACACTATTACATCATAGAGTAGAACATTCCAAAAGCTGTGGTTTTGGCAGACTGCCTTCAATAAAAGCTGTTTTTAGACAAAGTTTTGAGTTTTGAAACTTGAGTTTTTATAGTAAAAATGACGTATTAAATAACGTTTTTTGTTTTGTTAGAATAAAAAGTGGACAAATACTGTAAAGACATTTGGAAAAGAATCCCATGATGCATGTCATGGTTTGAAATTTGACGACTTTGATAAATGTGGAAGATGAGATTTGATTTAGCCAATTCGATTTTAAAAACATAACATATTCTGACAATCCGTTTTCAGTCCCTTCTCTATACCATATTCAGTCGTTCAGTTGCCCTGAGTAATACAGGACTTTGCCCAAGGCCCATTAGGGCTCTAAAATCTGAAAGTGTAGTAACCTAGTTGCAAGTGTTTTCCACAACTTAATTTGAGGCTTTCTATATAAGCTAGAATATTAGATGTTGAATGTAATATACTTTGTGGTTTTTCAGTATGCCTTCTGCTATATGGTGCTAGTTTCCTGCTGCAGTTTCATTCCTCATGAATAACATTTTTTGATAAATATCTGATGCATTTCCATGAAAATATAAAATGTCAAAATGTTTGGAGGACCGAGATCAAATTGGAATTTTAGAAAACAGATGACCCCATGGATTTGTTTACTGTGCGTTTAGCAGGATGCGCACTATTATAAGCTTTGAGTTCTGTACATGCCTGTAATCTATTTGGTGTTGTTTATCAGATCCTCTAGTAGTGTACAGTCAGATGAAAGAATCTGTGTGTGTAGCACTTTCAATTATTCAACTCTCTGTCCAACCCCTCGTCTCTTCATGACATCCCCTTTCCTGGGACCCAATATTTCATTCACTAAGCAGCTCACAGATCGGATTATCCCAACTGCATTTCATTTTCAATACATCCATTTATGCATTCTCGGACCATCCCTCTAGATTTAAACAGCCAGCCAGACCACCTAACATTCAATCAGAGACTCATACCGAAAAGATGACTGTCAGTTTGTATAACCTGTTTAGTTCTAACAAAGACTGCGATGACCTGGCAAGACTAGGACAGTAGTTCTGTGTTTGGTTGTTTTATGTCTCTGTTTTGCTCTGGGACTGTGGCAATTGAGTTGAGCCAAACCTATTCCAACCATCCTATTGATTTTAATTTGTCATTATACTCTGCTATTCACACAGAATGCATCTAAATCCCCTATGTAATTGCTGCTATTCAAGGCTGAATGGTTTGGTCACAAAATCATGCTCTGATTGTGCTTTGAATTGGTAAGGCAAGTCACTTTAGTTGAATACTTAAAAAAAACTTCACAAAACGTTCCCCTAAATATTTAACTTATCATCCTTCTCTTGCTTAGATTTTTATTTGGATTATTTGTGCAGTCCTATTGCTATGTATGCTGATCTCAGAAGCTCGGGTGGAAGTTTTCATGGTAAGCTGCTCATCAGCTCTGCAGGTGATTTCTAAATGTTTACAGGCTGTATTGATGCTGGGGCTATGGTTGATTGGTTTTGGGCACAAAGGAAAGGGGGGGTGTCATTGACATTTCTAGTGGCAGTGCAGAGATAAGGTCACCCTAAGTGCATTAGCACTTAGAAATTGACAATCAGCCTGACGAGTTGCAAATTTTTATCCTTCTTTAACATGCATAATTTCTGCAGCTGCAGTCACAAGCACTTCACCCCGCCGCAGGGAGATGAGGAGCAAAAGTCAGAGAAATGAGATGAAAAAAGGTGTTGGAGTAGAAGTAGAGAATGAGAATGACTGAGAACTGGGGAGAGTGACAGAAAGGGAGTGAGAGGGAATGGGGACAGTGTACGTGCTGAACGGAGAAGGACAAATTGTGTGCTGAGCATTTAAAATTGCTGAATTTACAGCAATGAATCACCTCAGAGCTGCTGCAGTTTGATAATAGGTCCTCTCTAACTGCAAGTCTGTTGCTCCTGTGAAAGCTTGAGAATTTACAAAGGCTTATCAAACTTTTTAGGCAAGAAAAAGCATGAATGAGTTTTGAAAGTTTTTTGAAAAATGTAAGTGTGGCAGAGCCTTCTTATGGGAAGGCAGGGTGTTTGTAGAGTGACTGTGTGCACTATTTGCTACTTACTACTTGATTTTGATTGTTTCAAGGTAACAAGTTTCTACTGCATTGCTATGTAGTAGTTCTAAATTTGCACTTGTTACTTTTACAGTAAGATAAAGACATAGATAGTACATGTGCTACACACAAAGTCCACCTTTAATTATTCCTTACATTTGTTCTCTGAGGCTGTTTCATAGATCATAGATCGTACCATACTGTTCCGAGCATTTGCTGAAATGAAATATTTTTTCTTTGACTGCTCACATTTGTGTTTATAAATGTGTTTACCTGCATCACTGTGAACAGACAGCTCACCTTAAAATACCTCTGTGTGAGCATGTACAGAAACAATAACGTCACATGTTTTACCAGCATATATGCACATAACAACAAAACCATTGTTGAACCTTCAAGTAGCTGCAAATTGAACAGCTAATTTGCTTACATGGAATGACTGTGATACAGTCCCTCGAGTTTCTTGAATAATGCATCTCACCAAATATTAATTAAATCTGCTATCTCAGCATCTTTCCACGGATTCTGCTTGCTCCTCCTTTGGTTTGCAAGATCTTAGCAAGGCACTTACTGACGCTGAATGATAACGACATTACAAAACAGTGTGACGATACTGTATGCACATGTTAACTGAATGTGTGATTTCATATCTGGATGCATCAGACGTTTGTAGTTTCAAGGATCACATCTACAGGCATGCCACATGAAGAGGAAATCTAATTTGGGTCACTTCCAGCATGATGCTTGTATAGGGGGGTTTAATTCAGACATTTCAAGGTCAAAGTGGTCTGGTTTGTCTTTTCTGTTAGCCCTCCTTTCACCACCGCCTCAATTTGACCTCTGACTCTGGCTAATTAACTGATAAAGCTTGACGTATTGGTTAGTGTGACTGGAATACTAAAAGTATTCTGGAATTTTTCTGGAAAATCTGCTCTCTCCTTAACTTATTTATTTTCCTTCCCCTTTTTGTGTATTACTGACCAACCTTTTTCTCTCTGACGTATTTTAACCCTCCCCTACACAAACATTTTTCTACTTTAACTTCTAATATGCCAAGCCTAATGCATTGATTTTAAATTTAGATGCAAAGCGTTTTACTGAAAATAATTGAATTGAGAATTAAATTAGTTTCTCACTCTTTCTCCCTCCGCAGGGTGTGTGCTCCCAGAAATGTTACCACATGTTCATCGTCGAGACGGTTTGTGTGGCCTGGTTCTCACTGGAGTTTCTGCTACGGTTCGTGCAGGCGCGCAGCAAACTGGAGTTCCTCCGTGGACCCTTGAACATCATCGATGCCTTGGCCATCCTTCCCTACTACGTGTCTCTGGTAGTGGATGAGAGCCCTGCCAATGAACATGAGCGACCCTCTGGAGGTAAGGGCTACCTGGACAAGCTCGGGTTGGTACTGCGGATCCTGCGTGCCCTTCGGATCCTGTATGTAATGCGGCTGGCCCGCCACTCTCTGGGCTTGCAGACGCTGGGGATGACAGTGCGGCGGAGCACGCGTGAGTTCGGCCTGCTGCTGCTCTTTCTTTGCGTAGCCGTGACGCTCTTTTCGCCTCTGGTGCACCTGGCGGAAAGCGAGCTGACTGGAGTGCAGGATTTCAGCAGCATTCCTGCCTCTTACTGGTGGGCGATTATCTCCATGACTACAGTGGGTTATGGGGATATGGTCCCTAGAAGCATACCTGGTCAGGTGGTGGCACTCAGCAGCATCCTGAGTGGGATCCTAATCATGGCCTTCCCAGCCACTTCCATCTTCCACATGTTTTCCCGCTCCTACCAAGAGTTGAAACAGGAGCACGACAGGCTCTTTAAAGAGGAGTGTGCGGCAGCCGCAGCGGCTACCGCAGGACCCGATGGTGAGCAGGATGGAGGATGGGTGGCCTTTCCTCCTCCCAGACTAGTTCTTACTCCAGACACAGAGACACCTTGCTCCCTTGAAGACCTTTCTCTTCTCGGGAACGGTGGGGAAACCTCCAGGAATAACAAACACCAATTACCAGCTGGAGCCTTTTAAGCGATGCACACGCATTGTACTCTTCTCTAGATCAAACCTGTTCTTCCATGGCCTCATAATGAACCCTCTTGCTGTAGACATGGTGAAGTTTCAAGGGCCTTGAAGCTATTTTGTCTTCCATCAGCCACAAGCTGATCATGTCTCATTAAAGTATTAATTCCTTCATATTAACACTGTGGACATTTAAGATTTAGCACTCCTTGAAAAACCATGCAAAAGAAGTAAAAAAATATATAAAGCTAGATAGTTTAACTCTAAAGCCTTGTTCCACACAGTTAGACATACAGCAGAGAAATGTTGGTTCCTCAAATAAACTGTCTAAATATTTGTAATAAATCCAAAGATGTGCTTTTTTCTTTCTTTTTTTTTTTTTCTTTTTTTTTTTCTTTTTTTTTTGATTGTTTTAGGTTCAAGAATTGCTCTTCCAGAGAACGTGCACTTGAAATGTCCTGCACCGGTTTGGGACAGACATACTCTTGTACAGCTCCAAATAAAAACAGCAGTAATCTCAATGTCCTGTCCTGTCCTGTTTTTTAGTGCTCATAGAAGGATTTTCTAATCCTCTTCTTTGATCTATTATTGTTTTAGTTTTTATTGGTAAAGTTAGATTCAGCCATGCTGTGACCTCAACAAGGTCAACATAGTTTTTGTCGTCATCTTGCTGATTTCCCCATAGGAGAGTCTGTTGCCCCCAGGTGAAGAGCTTCTCTGTATAAGGTCAAAAAATTGTCCCACTGCCCAATACTTGCAGGGTCCAGCTGGTCGGGGGAGAATCGTGATTAGGCTGGGGATTAACATGCAATAAGTTCATAGTGATATAAAGTCCTTCCAGAGTCAGAATCTGTGACGGACTTTGCTTTGTCAACAAATCACAAATTTGCACCTCTAATACAATTATTCAGTCATGTTGCATTGGATGTTCCATAAATGGCCTTGATGCTGCACTGAAAGTCCCAGAAGACTGAGTCATGGATCGGGAAAAGGTACAGATGAAACCAAGAGGCTTTGATGGACCAATCAAATTACATGTGTAGCTTTCACAGGATTAGCCAGCTGGTTGAATCATTAAATGGACATCAGCTTGTTCTTGATGTAAAGGTTAAACCTGTTTATCACTTGTTTTTCTTTCATGATAGACACAAGCAGTACCAGGTCGAGGTCTCAGATGGTCCAGGGGTGTCTCATTCCACTAGTAAGTAACCAGATAGTCAACAATTTCTATCAGAATTTCTATATTAGACTAGAAATGTCATCATACTCAAAAAAGGTGGATAAGAGTATACTTCATAAAGCCAACAAATGACACCATGCAATTTTCTACGGCGATGTTGTTGATAAATGCCAGCTATATTTAATGCACAACTGAAATTGTGGGTGCAGTTCATTGAGTCCTTGGCATCTTAATGTTTAGTGCTTATATTCATGTTCACTTTAAACTAATCCTAAACTGTTATGTAACATAACCGGGAAGAGAAAACCATATTCTTATCCGTTTTGATAGAACATATTCTATTGCAGTAACAATTCCTATGAACTTAATAACCATCTGCACCATTTAACAGCATTAAACGGGGATGAAGCTTCATGAGATATGCCATCAGCTCAGCTATAAAGATGCTTTTAGCCACAGTGCTTATTGAAAAATCTTGCTGGCTTGATGGATGGCTTGACTGATGTATCCTATGCCATTATTTATCAAGGAAGGCCATTTCTAGATGGCAAATGTCTTCTGCTGGAATCAGTGATTGATGTAGAAAGCATCCAGAAGGGTTTAAGAGACAATCTATCAGATCTTCTTGATGGAGAGATTGATTCCTATTCGGTAGGTAAGTTGCTTTTTAGATTTCAAAGTGTAGTAAACCTAATATTTAGTTCTCTGTTCAAGTCAACCCTTTTACAGTTCAATCTAAACAACAGGTCAGTGATGCATGTGTGTGTTTTAACATTTCAGGGTGTATAATGGTGATTGAATGCGATGGCTGTGTGTTTGTGACAAGTTCAAAGCAGTCCATGGATGGATGGATGGCCGGCCATTGCAGTCTCTCTCATTCACCCATGATTTTTAAAGCTGATCATGGTCTTCATTTATCATCCAGGCCTCAGAAGGCCAACAATCACATATTGCACAAAAAAAAGAGTCATAGTTTAGTTTTCCAGTACCATTTCCCAACCTTTTTCTGACCCTTAGAGTTAAACAGGCTTGTTTTTTGCCACGGCCCCTTTAAGATATCCATTTATATATGCCCTTTTCACGTGAAACCAGTAAAAGCACATATGCTTATCTTTCAATAACTTGGCAAAGCCTGCTTTACATTGTAACATTTTAAAAAATCACTGAAATAAAATGCATAAACTGTGAAGGTCAGGCTAGAATGATCAAAAAATCTACTTGTTTTTAATGGTAGGATATTAATTTGATCGATATTAGATGTTAGTTCGAAAGTTATCTTTTATGTTTCTTACTTTATTACTTGATCATGACTGAGCAGCCCTGTTTATGAATACTGAATTTACGTTATTGATGTGTAAATGTTGGTGGTGTCAGACATCAAGATGTTTTTTGCAGCGTTGGTGCATTAAATGGCATTTTTAACGCTTTTTGCTTCTTAAAAGATTGAGGAAAACTGTATTTCCTATTACATTAATCTTTAAACTCTCTATGATTGGCACGAGTTCTGCAGTGATGTCTGGATGCTTCTGTTAGCATATTCGTGATGTTGTCATCATACCACATCTCAGGCTCAAATGTAACTTTTTATCACTGCATTAAGCTTCCTCTTGGCAGAGATACTAGAAGTGAACAGATGTTTGAGTTCTCTATATTCAGTTCAGTTTTGATCTGATATGTCTGTCATAATTAGGCACAGGCTTGTCAGTCGGTCTGTTTCTTTGTAAATGGATTTGATCTTGTGAACTTTGGCTGGCATTATATTGATCTAGATATACAGCATAGAATACATGAAATTACCCAGAATGCACTGCCTAATCTCATCCCTTCTTGAGCTGTTTTTCTGCATTTTTTTCAAATACACAGTTGGTTGTATAGATTATAGGAAGAGTATCTTGTGATGTAACAGTCCTAACCAGGCATGATGAGATTAGGTGAAAACTTGCTATATATCATGTATTAAATATGTTTTGACTTGTCACATCCTGCAGCTTTTTTGCTTTCACTGTGGAACGACAAATAGCTTGACGTTGTAAACGTATTGCATTGCTTCTAGCTACGACACAGTGTCATTCTTTCTCTCTTCTGTCTGTCGTGATGATAAGAGCCTCAATGGGCAGTAAGCCTCCCATTAATCTTAGCTGACAGCTTGACCATCCATGTACCGCAGTGTGGCGAAATTCTGGAAAGGGTCTCGCTTGGAAAGTTAAAGCGTTCCTCTTCTCTGTATCACATGAGCATCATCATTGCAGTAGTTCTGGGTGTAGCTTTTATTGAACATTAGAGACCTTAGAGTCTTTGACAGACAGCTGTGATTGGAGCCATTCCTAGTATTCCTTTAAAGGCAAAGTTTTAAAAAATGAATCAAAGGCTGTAGGAGGAGGCGTTTTCAGCATTTTTTTTTCCAGGCTTACTTCACAGTGAGTATCCATGTATTATTTATACACCACAGAAAGCTGAGTGAAAGAGTAGGAGGGTCAGTTCAAGCACTCATTCATATGCAGAATCAGTCAGGTTCATTTAAAGAGTGCCATATGATGTGCTATCAGCTAATAAACTCAGATTAGACATTTTATCTGTTCATTTGCAGCATCTGGCTCATAAACATCTCCTCTTTCCCAGAATAAGTCGCATTCTATGTTCAAAAAAGAAAAGTACTGTAAACGTGTTTAGTTGGAACATTGTTCTATATCCCTGAGAACATAAAAGGTGGTGGAGTAAAACAATAAATATAAAAATGAGTTTTGATTACATATGCTCGATTTTTCAAAAATTAATGATTATAATACTGCAATTACAGTGGAAGTCTATGGGCCTTCAACTTTTTACTGTACACAAATAAAAAGGCTACCTGCAATGTGCTGTTTATATGCTGTTTATATAGAGGCTAATGATGCTTTTTACATTTTCTTTCTTAGTCAGGTTTCTCAGGCTCTAAGCAGGTGTTTGTGCATGATGGCTTTTATTCATGCCGTCAAATGAGCCACTTGTGTGTTCTGCTGATGTCAGCATGATGTTCTGCTCAGGTACAAAGTGTCTTTTTGTGTCCCTCAGAAACCACCAACAAACTGTGTCAGATTTGGAACTGTAACAAGCCTTCCATCTTATAGACAAACTAATATAATGTAGTTGACGTTTTTAGGATCTTGTGGTGAAAAATTTGGTTTTATCTCTAACTGTAATGAAAATGACTGCTTATACTGTGAAATGTCTGCTATTAGGTGATGGCAACCAACATCTGTTCTTCTACATTTCTCCAAAGTGGCGTAGTTTGACATTTGAGACAAACAGATTGAGAGAGTCGGTGAATAATGCTAGTAAATACTAATTTGATAAGGTAAATGAAACAAAAAGAGAATTACTGCAAAGTCATAATTTGACTGCATTGCAACATCATTAGCATGCTTTGCATTTCATCTCTGGTGCTTGAAATGCCTAAAATGGGTGTTGAATTTCTGTATATCATCCCTTTAACAGATCTGATGTCAAAGGCTATGTTCAGAGTGAAATAATAGCTTACTGCAAACTGTGCAATACCTACTCAAAGCTTTTTGTAAATATGTGAAATGTATTTTAAAATGTGAAACATTTTTTTTAAACAGTAGTACACTATTGTCACAGTTTTTCTTTCAGGATAGTTCTTAACTAGTTATTTTGTGGTTTTTAACCTAACTTTTGTGTAAAAATATAATAATTTTCTGACATCCAATTAAATAATGAGAAAGATGTTAAAAATCGTATTAATTGTACTTCTAGGTCATTTGTTAATTTGGAAATGGAGGGATAGGTGGAATCCATTGTGTTGTGTGATATATTACATTGTATTCCATGCACATATCCCTTGCATTGTGTTCTGTGCTAAACTGCACATTTTAGTAAAAGTAGTTAGTCATACATTTATTCAGTTCATGCAGGTGTATTCTATATGCATACTGCAGAAATAGTCATAAATTATGCCATTAGTAGCTGTTCAGTTTGCTAGAAGTGCTGTAATTGCTGTAATAATACAGACTTGTTCTGATGTTCTACAGAAGCTGCTATGTTGGAATCATACATGAACAAGAGAGATCAGAGTGCTGAGATGAAGCAGGTATCTAGAGATAAGAAGGCAGATACAGAGCACTGATGATTACTGTCTTTAAGGGCAGATTAAAGGCCAGCGTTAATCATCTGATTATCACGGGTAATTAGTTGCAACTTCTAACATCTTAGAACCAATCGATCAAAGCTCACTCTAAATAGCCCACAGACAGGGATGAGCCGAGCTATTCTAGAGGCCATGGTGACCAGAATGATGTCATGTCAGGGAATGTAGAAATGTAGAAATGTGAATCAGTTATGCGTCTATGACTGTAATGTATTAATGGGCTTCATCAGACCTCACGAAGGATGGTGGTGAATCCATAAAATGTCCACAGACAAATGATTTCATTTATGATTTATAATCACCTTTCCCCAGGTCTGGGTTCTTACAATCTACAGCTATCTATCTTTCTGCCTTGCCTATTCGTTTATATATATATATATATATATATATATATATATATATATATATATATATAAATAAATTTAGGTCTTTCTGTATTCAGAAGTTGAATTTTGAGTTATGTAGATACTTTCTGTATAATACTACAATGAAAAAAACTACAACACATCACAGACAAAATTTCTTTTACATTCATTTCATTCAATTTTCGTCACTAGTCTGATATCATTCTTGTAGAACTGGGTTCCATTTCCTTTCTCTCATCTCTCCTGTGCAGCTCCAGCACAGATATCATCACTATATCATCAGTCTCACTCTGGATCACTGCCAGATGTTCGCTTGGCTCAAATCAAGAAATTGAACACCAATAAAACATTCAAAAAAACTTGTCCACAGGGATCTCCATATGCCACAGAATCAGTCGAGCCACCAATTTGATTACCCCCCATCCTTCCTATATTAGATATACAGTGCAATTTGTGATCAATCCCAAGATAGGGAAAAGCGGTAGAAGAAGATTTTGTGTCCTCACAGCTGTGGCAGGGCTGGATTGAGTCTTAATCATCCAAACTATCAGCACAGACTGTGAATAAACCCCCTGATGGGCCTTTCATTTCGCTCGGTTGGAAATGCACAGAAAACCATCATCTTGCATTAGTTTTCCAGTGCATGCATATGTGCGTTTGGACACGTCCACACTGACATTTTGATTGGCTGTATAGTACGTTTTTTGTTGACTAAATCTCTCTGTGCTCGTGTAAATTAGAATGCCTTGGACTTTGAGTGCTATTCGTGATGCTGGGCAGATGGTGAAGTTGAACTCCTGAGTGATGAATGAAGGGTTCAAAATATAGATCAGTGCAACACTCTGCAGGGGCTGTGGTAAAAAGAGCATCCTTAAAATAAACTGTAGATGGGTGCTCGAACAAATATAAAACTTAAATGTAAAATATCAAATGTTTATGATCTACACTGTAAAAGTAAACAAAAACAAAAAAAATTTAATGGTAATTTTCTGTTAGGACATCATCCAGTAATTTTACAGACATTTTCATTAACCCTAAATCACAACCCAATTAGCAAAATTCACAATTCAGGTAAAACATCTGTAAAATATATATATATATATATATATATATATATATATATATATGAAAAATTCCGCCTTAATACTGTACATACTGTAAACATCTGAGAAACATTAAACAGTCAGTGTAAAGACACCCAAATGCCACTTTTCAATTACATTTGCATTTAGTCATTTAACAGATGCTTTTATCCAAAGCAACTTACAAATGAAGACAACAGAAGCAATTAAAAACAACAAAAGAGTGCTGTGACAAGGCTCGGTTAGCCGGTTAATCTAGTGTTAGAGGGACTTTTTAAAATAAAAATAAAACAAGTCAAAAGAATAGAAAAAGAAGAGATAATGCTAGTACTAGAGGCTTGTTTTTTTATAATAAATAAAAAGAAAGCAAGTACGTAGGTGGAATAAAAAAGAATAGAGAATGCTAGGCTCTTTTTAAAAAGAATACAAGAAGTTACAATAGAAAGTTCAATTGGATAAATATGTTTATATGTATTTTTTGTATCATATTAATAATGTATTTCTTCCTACTTTATTTTATTTATGTTTTTATCATAATTTTTATATATATATTATTATTATTATATTCACAGGTTTGGTTCTCAATAATTCATACAGAATAGCCTTGTCAAGCTTGTTGATTTACTGTATAATGTTTTATTCATCTATGTTTTATACTCTTCATAACGTTCTACTTTTAAATCTGATATGCAGAAACCTTGTCATTGTTTATACAGTACAAGGAAAATGTCCCAGACAAATTCAAGCCTGGAATTGAACATTTTCAGATGAAACGTAAGCAACACACATGCAAAGGAAACTCTCACACCACTCAGTATTCTAAACATACAGCCATAATAAATATAATAGCCCTTCTGTCTTCTGTCTCATTTACATAAGCTCCACCTTTTCCTCATCATCTGGTTTAACCTGTGGAGTTCTGACATCATCACCGCAGACCAGAGGCTTAGTGCTACAACACACCTGATGGCTAAAGGTAAGACTTCTTGCTTCTTTATATCACATTAGCAAACAGCTTTGCTTTGTCTTTTTGTCTTCTGTTATTTTTCCATCAGTGTGTGATGCTAAGCTGTGTAAGTATAATGGGGGAAGGGATGATTTTTGGTGCTATGACACCAAATCCTCTTGAGGAGCACAGATGGTCACTATGTACACCAAAACATAAGCATGACTATAACGGGGCACCAGTGGGATCACACCTTATATAGATGAAAACAACAGAATAGAATCAGTGTTAGTGGCATAAAAAATATGCAGTGCGTAGTAATTATTAGCAAATAAAAAAACAGATCTCTGAATGAATGTACCTCATAAAGACTTTATATTTAAGAACTGGGAATTGGGAACATGCTCAACAGAGAGATATATGAATTTCATTTGATTTCAAGTTCTCCTTAAATTTTGCTTCTGTTTACATTCAATTTGAAGTAGGAACTTAACTGACTTTCTCAGTTCATTTTGAACTCTGATATAGGCTACTAATTATACAGAAAAGATTTTGAATATGCCAATATGGTTTAAATTCACAAGTCATTTAAAGGAATAGATCAACCGAAAAGAAAAAAGAAAATGGTGTCATCATTTACTCACCTTCATGTTGTTCCAAACCTGAATGAATTTTTTTGCTTATGTTTAACCGAGCCCCAACCTCCCGCTATCTCTCGTGAGGCCAATCACCACAGCCTGGTGCAAAAAATGATTTTGGTCTAAATAGCAAATTTTGCCCTTCATGACAACTGTGAGGAGGGTGAATTTTTTTATAACTCATCAGTTTAAATTATATTAAGACTTAAAGTTCTGCATAATTAAGGGTGTGGCCACTTGAGTGACAGGTGGATTGCCACTGTTGACACTGCCGTGCTAGGTTCTGCATAATTAAGGGTGTGGCTACTTGAGTGACAGGTGGATTGCCACTGCTGACACTGCCGTGCTAGGTGGGCGTGGCCTCAGCAAGTAGCTCCCGCCTTTTTGCCCATTTTTGATTGTATGGGAGATTCACGCAGTGACACGCTGCCAAGATGGCGACGGCCCGCTCTGCACACTTTAGGCTTCAAAAGCACACTTCAGGAGTCTACGGGTGACGTCACGGACACTACGTCCATGTTTTTATACAGTCTATGTGTTCAACATAAAAGAAGATATTTTGAAGAATGCTGGTAATCAAACTGTTGATGATCCCCATTGACTTCCATTTCTTTCCCAACTCTGGAATTCAGTGGGGACCAACAACTGTTTGGTTTTCTTCAAAGTTCTTCAAAATATCTTAGTTTGTGTTCAACATGAACACTGAACAATGTGAACTATTCCTTTAAGCCCAAGTCGCATTTTATATTAAGCTTGTTCCTCTCTAGTGGGACAGCTCATCCAAAAACTAAAGAGAGAAGCATTTTATTTGAAACAACCACAGCACATTTCGATTTACTTTGATTTACCTCCAGAATTGCCCAGCAACTTTGTATCCAAGAAAGCATTATGTGCATTCTGTCTTCGTTCTGGAAAAAAATATGCTTTCTAACAGAAGCTTCAGAGATAGTAATCTAACAGAGCATTTTCGGTGGAATTGTGATTTAGATGATCTTTATATTCCAATGAGATCCTGCATGGCTGGCTTCTCATCTTTTTGTCATACCCAGGTTTTGTAATCAACAGCAAAGCCATCTGGGTAAGTGCAGAGACACCTGTGCTTTTTGGGTGAAAGCCACTGAAGTGGAAGCACTGCCAGAAGAGAATGCCCTTCTAGCAATGACAATGTAAAAACATACAGTTCAACGTCATAACATGTTATTCTACCCCCACAATATGCTTCTTATATTGCTCTCTCAACCATTTGGAGGCTTAATACTTCACTTATCGTGTCCATGTTATTTAATTAGTGTCTTTTTACATTTACATCAGAGGGATCCTGAACATAAAAGACCTTATTATGATGAATGATCCACGGCTCAGCTAATGCTAACCTTCTGTTTAACACCTTGTGGGTCACCGCACCCAAACAGAGATTAATCTGAAAGTCATTTCATCCCTGCTGGTATATCCAGTAACATGAGAATCAGTCTGATTAAGTTTTTACTTCATGAGACGTGTCGAAATTCGTGCCTGGAATATGAAATCATTAAACAAGATGCCAAGGTCTGATGACCAAGGGTAGTCTGATGCATGTCCAGAGAGTAAAAGATCACAGACAATCGGGCACTGCACAGTATTCGATAACTAACTTGCTGACGGTTGGTTATTGAAGTTCTTTTTTATTGGATTTCATCCAAGACTGGACAAGCGATTAGTCAGAGAACATTCAACCTATGAAGCTTTAAACAGGACATGCAACATTTACCTTTATACTGTACAGTAGCTGATAATGTTAGCATAATGTTATTTTAACCTTGTTGATAAGTTTTTCTAGTTAGTTAGTTAGTCATCCCTCTGCCTCTATATTTAAGAAATATCATTCACAAGTTTGGGGTCAGTAATTTTTTTTAAAGAAATTAATACTTTCTTTTGAGAAAGGGTGCATTAAATTGAAGTAACAAAAGATTTCTATTGTAAAAAATCGTGTTTTATGAACTTTCTATGTATCAAATAGTCCTAAACGTTACGGTTTTCATAGAAATATGAAGGAGTTTTTAGAATAAAAACGATCAAATCAGCATATTAGAATGATTTCTGAAGGATCAAGTGACACTGAAGACTGAAGTTATTGCTGATAAAATTTTAATATATTTTTATATATTATTTAAGTTTTAATCATTTTTTAATTAAACAAATGCAGCTTTGGTGAATATAAAATGCCGCACTAAAAAAGTATAAAATACTACTAACAATTGAATGGTATGTTTCTTGAAAGCTGCTGCTTATTTCATATTATTATGTAGTGCTTGATGATTAAGTTGATATTTATCATTCAGACAGAAGACAGTTGGACAGATGTAGTGCAGTTTATTATGACGTTTCAGTTTCAGTTATATATCTGAGAATGTCTGCATATATTTTATGACTTTCAGTGCTGAAATCAGTTTAGCTATGGCAGATAAAGGCATTCTCATCTTTTTGTCCAATGTACTGCCACTCCAGGATTTAATATACATGTATTATCATGTATGTGTTCTTCTTTTTTGGAAGCTGAACACGTCTGGTGTAGTTTTTTTTCTTACTATCCACTTCTTCTTTTTTTTAATGCAAACTTAATTTTAGCGTCTCTCTAATATTAATCACCATCTATTTCGTAATGAATAGTGTGTAAGTGCCTGTCCAGAAGGCAAAAATTACAGCTGTATGAATCTGAAGCTGACAATTTTAATGCACATTTGACAGTTTAACCTTCCTTTTAGGAAACACTTTCTACTTTACATGCATAAAGAGGGAGAGTGATAACATCAATGAAACAAGTTTTTTATTGGCCCCCGAGCTTATTTAATTTTCTTTCCTTTTAATTTGTTTTTCAAAACACTTTGGGTTTTTGCTCTAAAGCAGTGAAGATCAAACATCAGAGAAAGCTTAAATGACCTCTACTAATCAATGAACTCAAAGCAGTGGCTGAGAGATGAGATTCAGGCTATTACTGAACTGCTTTTGCTTCTCAGGGTAAAGTACTGTTTATGCATCAATTTTAGTTGAAATAGAGTGTCAGTAGTTCAAGATTACAGGTTTGCACCTAGATAAAAATGGTTTTCTGAATGTTTCTTCAAACTAGTTTCAGTGACCTATATGATGACCTTGGACGATGCTAATTTGAAACACAATTAGTCAGGATAACATTACTGAGAACTGAACTTACAAACAGCATATCAAATTCTTTGGAGGTCAAAGGTTTACCCGAAAATCCTACTATTATATAGGCACTTTGTGAGCTATTGAGTGAAAAGGAATGAGAGTGAAAAGGAATTATGTACCATATTAGAGTCAATCAGAAAAGCCGTTGTCTGTACATTTCTTTTTTCTTGGTCAGTTATAGTGCAGTTTTTACCCATTTCTTTTATATCTGATCCTTAGAAATTATTTTCATTTGTGTTGGCTAATGTATTCAGTTATAAATTATGTTTGAGTTGAATAAAACCAGTTAATTTAGATGCTATCACACGATGCACATTTCTAGCTTATCTAACAAAATGTGGTTTAAAGTGCTGAATGCACCAGAATTCTCATCAGTTTTAGCATAAGGAAAGTTTAAAATGATATAAAGAAGATGTGTTTTTCTATGCATTTGCTTCTATTGGTTAACTGTATTATAAGATATATTCAACCTAGCAGGGTACGATATAAAAGTGATTTCAGTGAAAAAGTGACAAAATTATTTTCGGCACATCTTGTTATTATGCTCTAGAGAATGATGTGCTTTGCACATTACTGTGCAGAGTAATTCATTTATAAAACAACTTATTTATGCTCAGGTCCAGAGATCATTTGAGCGTTGGACCAGCGAGGCTCGGCCAGAGTAGTTGTGCAACTCCTGCAGTATAACAAGATAAACTCTCTTACATGCTCTAATAGAGGACGGTCAGGAAATGCACCACCATTTTATCGGAAGTAAGAATTGCAATAATATATATAATATAATATAATATAATATAATATAATATAATATAATATAAAGTTGTAAATAAGGAATATTTGTTAATGAAAATACAGTAAAAATATTTTTTAAATAATAATAATACTACAATTTCTCCTTTCTTTTCCCAAATCTCTCTCTCTTATATGAAATATAAAGGTTACCTCCCACTTTCTACTTGTTCCCTGTGTTGACCTTTGTATTTATATGTACAGGGTCATGATTATGCAGTGTCACTGAAGAAAAGCCACTGAACATGGAAGTGGGAAAGAGGAGGCTTTTTTAGCCGGCAGACACCATGAGAGGTAAGATCATGTTTGGTTTTCAAACGTAATTTCCCTGAAACCCTTTCTTCTGTGATTAAATTCAGAATATAGATGCTTATTGTATGTTAAATGATTGCTTCATTCATTTAAATTTAAAATTGAAAATAGGTATTGATTAAATAGCTCTACTGTATTTTACACATAAAAACAGCCTTAAATGATGATTAATACTCTATCTATTTCAGTTATCGCCCTGATTATAACCTGTAAATAAAGAAAATGCACAAAATAATATGAAAAAAAAAATCATATAGGCTATACAATGGTTATTGAAATGGGTTTCTGTTGTCCTACATGGCATATCTAAGTTTCATGTTATGTGCTGGGGTGATATACAGGTCATCATGTGTTTACCTGTCCTAACGTCTATCCTGCATGACATGCCTTTAGCTCTTCACACCTATACATAAACACATGGGACATAAAACAGGACACAGAAACATGTCAGCAGCTCTAGAAAACACCCCTATGTGGATAATGAAAGAGACCACCTTCAGCTCCGACTATGTTCGGCTGACTGATTCAGTGCTGACTTTTAACATTTTCTTCTGGCGGTAAAAAGAACTAGTTTTCTCACTGTTTATGTGTGCTGGCCTTATGCAGATGGCCAAGTGAAAACAAGTTTACAGGGTGTCCTAAATTCTTGTAAGTGTCTTGACGTAGGTTACGCATTCATTCCCTCACAGATAAACACATGTCCACAAAGCATAAGATCAGTGTTGTATATTATCTGAATACAGCTTGTAGTAGTTAATCATTCTTCAGCTGTTTGGACACTTAAAGTTAATAAGTGATGAATTATATCACTTTCATCTCATGTGTTATTGAGCGCAGAGAACATCAGTGCTGACTAGGCAGTGTGGATTTATGCATTCCATTGATATAAAAATAGTGATGATGATGTATGCTGAATCTAATTTTTAGATTGCAGGTGATGCTTTGAACTTCTCTCCTGAGCTTCCAATGGATCTACAAAGGAAGAGCCGAACAGTTCAGCCTGCAGGTCCCCTGGATGGAGGCTATGGCTGGTTCATTGTGCTTTCCACCTTCCTTGTCTTTGGGCTGACATTCGGAGTAATCAAGTCCTTCGGTGTGTTCTTCGTAGAAATCCACTGCTACTTTGCAACCACAGCGACTGCAAGCTCATGGATCACATCCATCTCTGTGGCAACTGTACATTTTGGGGGTATGTGGCACTTGAACGTTTCAACCAGCAGG
Organism: Carassius auratus; assembly: GCF_003368295.1. Lineage (NCBI taxonomy): Eukaryota > Metazoa > Chordata > Actinopteri > Cypriniformes > Cyprinidae > Carassius > Carassius auratus. The sequence continues at coordinate 6,875,781 of NC_039260.1, forward strand.
GGGTTTACTCCACTTCTGCTGTCAGCACACACATTTGCCTTTTAATGTCATATATGAGACTGATATGTTTATGAATTTCAAAATGAAAATATGACTTAGTGAAAACTCGGTCACATGTGATCATACAAGATTGTTCTTTTAATCTTTTAAAATGTTCTCTTGTAAAATCTTTTCTCTTATTTATGAATTTAATATTATAATTTATTTAATGAAATATTACATTTATATTTAGTCATTTAGCAGATGCTTTTGTCCAAAGTGACTTACAAATGAGGACAATGGAAGCAATCAAAATCAACTAAAGAGCAATGATATGCAAGTGCTATAAGTCTCAGTTAGCTTAACACAGCATACATAGCAAAGTCTATTATTATTATTATTATATAATAAATTAAAAGAAAAATAATTGAGCAAACTAGTGTTAGAGGCCTTTTTTTGCTTTTTGTTAATTTATAGAAGATAAAAAGAAAACAAATAGAATGAAAAATAATAAAAAGAAAAGAATATATTAATATTATACTTCATGTAATATCATTCAAATATTTTAAAATGTATTATTTGCACTATAAGAATTATTTGCACTAATGCTCTTTTGTTAAATGTTTGCACAAAATCTAAGCTGCAAAGACTTAAAACAATAATATACATCTTAAAATCTGAAGAAAATAAATATACTATATATATATATATATATATATATATATATATATATATATAGTATATAGTATATAATTGAAGTATTATTTGTTAATATCCCCTATTGAATTTATTTGCACTAATGTTATTTTGCACAGTTCCACAATTCAATTTTAATACAAAATAAAAGCCACAAACACTTTGCCTATAAATGAAGATGTGACTGTGTGTATTTGTTATTGCACTTATGTTCTCTCATCTTTTTAAAAAAGTTATAAATAGTTTATATTACTAATATTTTTATGTTATTGTGGTTTTCACACAAAAATCTAAGCTGCAAATGACGAAGATGTGGTTTGCGAAAAACACGTGATCTTAACTGTTGTCTGATCTTATTTGTGATTAAGATGCATGCCAACACACAAGCTCGCCTTAATCTTGTAATATTTGTTAGAGACATGATCTTGTTCTCTGGCACCATCAGACTTTAAAACATTGTGTGGCTGAAACAAATCTAACAGAGCAGGGGACTAGAAATATGGGTTTGTGTTCTACCAGTATAATTTCATTACTGGGCTGATGGAGCACTTGGCTCCTGGTGGTACAGTATGTCATGACGGTGTGCTTCGTGTTTGTCTGTGATTCAGCCCCTGTAGGCTCCGCACTGAGTGCGTACTTCGGCCATCGGCCAGTGGTGGTGGCGGGGGGTCTGCTGAGCAGCATTGGGATGGTGGCCGGGTCATATGCCCAGGATCTGCTACAGCTGTACATCACTGTGGGGTTCCTTACAGGTAAAAGTGCAGCCAGCAGTGGAGCATATGGCTGTAGTTACACACACACATTCATGTTTCCAATGTTTCAGTGAGGATTCACAACTTGAAAAGTTCATTAGCCATTTATAGTAGCTGTATAGGATCTTATTCATGAACCACTCAGATTCAAGAACACAGCAGAGCATATGATGAAATTAGAAAATGGTAGGGGCAAAGCTAAGAAAGAAACAAAGTTCACTAAAACTGTTGACACATTTAGTCCAATTATTGATTAAATTATTATTTTTTCTTAATTACTTGTTAATTAGATAATTATTTATGTAGTTTACAGTACTTCATTAACTGACACTTTCTTAGTATCTTAACTAACTTATTTTTCCTTTATTTTACTATTTAGTTGGTTTACTATTACATATTATTATCTTACTATTATCTCTTTTTGCAATGATGTTATTTTACATAAAATAAACATTTACTGATTTTGTCAGACCGATAAAGCACACTAGAAAGAAAGAAAGAAAGAAAGAAAAATATGTCACGCAGCACAACTTTTTCAACATTTAAAATAATAATAAATGTTCCTTTAGCACAGAATCAACCTATTAGAATGATTTCTGAAGGATCATGTGACACTTAAGATTGGACTAATGGTGCTAAAAATTCAGTTTTGCAACATATATTCAAATAGATAATAGTTGTTTTTGATCGTAATAATATTTCTCAATATTGCTATATTTTTAATAAAATAAATGCAGACTTGGTGAGCATAAGAGAAGTATTTTTAAAAAACACAACATTATAATCATACTGACCCCAAACTTCTGAATCGGACATTCAGTATTACTAGACGGTCATAAATGCCTATGATCTTACAATACAGTTGTCTATGTAACCAATGGCATGTCAGCATTGTTTTACCCTTGAAAAATTAATGACTTGTCAGAGGAATAAATGCTTGCTCAGGTATATCCACCTGCTTTGCTCTCTGAATGTCCTTTTTGTTTCGTCCTCTGCAGGATTTGGCTATGCGCTGACCTGGACCCCTACTGTGACCATGCTGGGCTGGTACTTTGAGAAGCGAAGGCCAGTGGCCAATGCTCTTGCCAGCACAGGAGAGTGCCTCCTCACCTTCATCCTTACCCCATCCTTCCAGTTCATGGTGGATCAGTATTCCTGGAGGGGAGCGATGCTTATCCTGGGAGCTCTGCAGCTCAACTTGTGTTTGTGTGGAGCTCTTCTGAGACCCCTCAACACACACGCTCCTCCTAAAGAGCTCGAGGAGAAAGAGCAGGAGATGCAGCTGCTATCTCAACCTCACATAGACTCTAGTTCAAATAATAGGTCAGACTCAGATCCACTGAAGGTCAAAATCATTCGTTACGTGGACTACACTCTTATCGCTAATGCTCGCTTCATGGTCTACTCAATGTTTGGTGTCTTTGCTGCTCTCGGCTTCTTCGCTCCATCTCTCTTTCTGGTTCCGTACGCCCGGAGTCAAGGAGTGGAGGAGTACCAGGCGGCCGCTCTCATGTCCATCTCTGCTGTGTTGGACCTCTTAGGCCGGGTGGTATTTGGGTGGGTGGCTAACCTGCGGCTGGTTAAGACAGTCCATCAGCTGATCGTCACAGTGATTCTGTTGGGCATTGTTCTGCTGCTCTGCCCGCTTGCAACCACATTCACCCAGCTAGCGCTGTTCAGTGCGGGTTATGGACTGGTGTTTGGAGCAACTGTGGCCATTCACATCACGGTACTCGCTGAGGTGGTGGGGGTGGAGAGGCTGGGAAGTGCTCTGGGCTTCTTCATGCTCATCCGCAGCAGCGGTGGCCTCCTTGGACCACCTTTGGCAGGTGAGATGTTTACAGAAATTTGGTCACTAGTGACTATCCTAAGCAATGACATCAAAATTTTTATATTTGTTGATATTTATTTGATGAGTGTGTAATGTAGATAAACCACCAATAATATAATATAATATAATAAATTTGAAACCCCTGGTTGGGGTTGGGGGTTCGATTCCCCGGGAACACATGATAAATAAAAAATGGTAGCCTGAATGCACTGTAAGTCGCTTTGCGTCTGCTAAATGCATAAATTTATTTTAATATATATATATATAATGTGTGTGTGTGTGTGTGTGTGTAACCATAATTACATATTTTGGTTATAATCATGAAGTTACTCTATAGTCTGCCATTGTACAGTAGCTATGTAAAGCTCTTTATCAGTAATCCTAATGCATACCCTTTCTTCGTCATATTTCTTTGATGAGGTTTCTCATTAATGCCAGACAGGACTCAGGAATACTATGTTATCGTCCCATAAAACATTGCCTATCAGAGAAATGCACTGGGCTATTGTGTTAATTTCATGGATTATTGGTCATTGCATAAATGGCTTTTCCTGCTTCAATACCAGGGCACGCTTTGACTGCCCTCACCAAATTTAAACCATTTATTTGGTTTCATTGGCTGTGATTTTTCTGTGCCCACTGCTCAGTACGTAGCACATCACAAATGGTAGTGTGATAATATTGTACATCAGTGGAGCTCTGCAAAAGTGTCCAATAAATCAACAAACAAACAACCAGCAAATAACAACAATGTATATACAAACCGATTCCAAAAAGGTTGGGACACTGTACAAATTGTAAGTAAAAAAGGAATGGAATAATTTACAAATCTCATAAACTTATATGTTATTCACAATAGAATATAGAACATATCAAATGTTGAAAGTGAGACATTTTGAAATGTCATGCCAAATTTTTGCTCATTTTGGATTTCATGAGAGTTACACATTCCAAAAAAAGTAGGGACAGGTAGCAATAAGAGGCCGGAAAAGTTAAATGTACATATAAGTAACAGTTGGAGGACCAATTTGCAACTTATTAGGTCAATTGGCAACATGATTGGGTCTAAAAAGAGCCTCTCAGAGAGGCAATATCTCTCAGAAGTCAAGATGGGCAGAGGATCACCAATTCCCCCAATACTGCGGCAAAAAATAGTGGAGCAATATCAGAAAGGAGTTTCTCAGAGACAAATTGCAAAGAGTTTGAAGTGCATAATCATCATCTAAAGTGCATAATATCATCCAAAGATTCAGAGAATCTGGAACAATCTCTGTGCGTAAGGGTCAAGGCTGGAAAACCATACTGTATGCCAGTGATATTTGGGCCCTTAGATGGCACTGCATCACATAGAGGAATGCTACTGTAATGGAAATCACAACATGGGCTCAGGCATACTTCCAGAAAACATTGTCGGTGAACACAATCCGTTGCCGGTTAAAACTTTATATGTCAAAAAAGAAACCATATATAAAAATGATCCAGAAGTGCAGGCGTTTTCTCTGAGCCAAGGCTAATTTAAAATGGACTGTGCAAAGTGGAAAACTGTTCTATGGTCAGACGAATCAAAATTTGAAGTTCTTTTTAGAAAACTGGGATACCATGTCATCCAGACTAAAGAGAAAAAGTACAACCCAAGTTGTTATCAGCGCTCAGTTCAGAAGCCTGCCTCTGATAGTATGGGGTTGCATGAGTGTGTGTGGCATGGTCAGCTTACACATCTGGAAAGGCACCATAAATTCTGAAAGGTATATCCAAGTTCTAGATCAACATATGCTCCCATCCAGACGTCGTCTCTTTCAGGGAAGACCTTGCATTTTCCATCATGAATCAATCATCAATTACAACATCATGGCTGCGTAGAAGAAGGATCCGTGTACTGAAATGGCCAGACTGCAGTCCAGATCTTTCACCCATAGAAAACATTTGGTGCATCATAAAGAGGAAGATGTGTCAAAGAAGACCTAAGACAGTTGAGCAACTAGAAGCCAGTATTAGACAAGAATGGGGCAAAATTCAGCAACTTGAGCAACTTGTCTACTCAGTCCCCAGACGTTTGCAGACTGTTATTAAAAGAAGAGGGGATGCCACACAGTGGTAAACATGGCCTTGTCCCAACTTATTTGAGATGTGTTGATGCCATGAAATGTAATTATTATTTTTCCCTTAAAATTATACATTTTCTCAGTTTAAACATTTTATATATCATCTGTGTTGTACTCTGAATAAAATATTGAAATTTGGATCTTTTTAGTGAAAGTGACGTGACATTCAGCCAAGTATGGTGACCCATACTCAGAATTTGTGCTCTGCATTTAACCCATCCGAAGTGCACACACAGAGCAGTGAACACACACACACACACTGTGAACACACACCCGGAGCAGTGGGCAGTCATTTATGCTGCGGCGCCCGGGGAGCAGTTGGGGGTTCGATGCCTTGCTCAAGGGCACCTAAGTCGTGGTATTGAAGGTGGAGAGAGCACTGTACATGCACTCCCCCCACCCACAATTCCTGCCGGCCCGAGACTCGAACTCACAACCTTCCACATCATTGCATTCTGTTTTTATTCACAATTTGTACAGTGTCCCAACTTTTTTGGAATCGGGTTTGTAATAGCTGTAATTGATTGCTAGACAATAAGGCTCTGATAGGGAAACTTCAAATCGATAGTTATGTAATGTTGAAATAATGACATTTTGCTCTTACCTAACACCTTTTCTCTCAAAAACATCTGCCAAAACATGGCACAAGCTGGAAGAGTTTTCATTCCAAGCAGCCAAAAACCTCTCCCACACCAGAAGCAGTTCAACACTAAATCATCCAGAAAAATCTCATCCGTCCGTTTAAAGGCATTGACTGCCAAAACTACATCTATATCTGTATTCTGAAAGACTAATGTACTTAATATGAATCTCTTGGGGTTTTAGTCCATTAAATAGAGCACAGATTGATGTTTGGGAGGAGAGGAGCGCCTTTATTTTAGGCACTGCAGGTTAAGAGTGTAGTCTGCTGGGCTTCATAACCGGCGGTGTAATTACACCATAAATTAACTCTGCAGCAGTTTTAATCAGGTTGGAAAACTCCTTTACTGTGGCATTATAAAAGACATCTCAAATTATCACTGCATCACTGACTTCGCAGGCGCTCTATTCCTTTGCGCTTTAATTGATTGATCATTTAAAATAAATGTAAAGGGAAATGTTCAGCTTGGCCTGAAAACATGAGGCAGGAAGATGCACGAACAACTGCGGGCTAATAAGTGGTCTTTGGGCAAGCGTCACTGTTATGCACGCGCAACCATCCAGAACATCCTATTGCAACTGCATACAAATGCCCTTGCAACCATCTACAACACCCTAGAATTGTTTCAACAAGTTTTGGATGCAATCAGCACACTCTCATTTTGCTCAGATAATGTCAATATTAAAATTTTAACTGCAAGCTAATGACATTTTCATAATATTAAATACTACTTACGATATTTTATAACTCTATAGAAATTCGACCATTTAAGAGATTTGTGGTTTGTGGTTTTATTTTACAGATATGTCAATTGATAGTTTACCTAAAAATTTAATTTTTAGTTAATGTTATTAAAGTTAATGGATGTCGTCAGAATAAAAGTTAAAACAGCTGATAATAACATTGCAATAATCCACAAGTAATCCACATAATGCCTGTCCATCAATTAATGTATTGTACAGTTAAAATATGCATGTTTGTAAGAAGCAAATCCATCATTAGGGCATTTTAACTTTAAACCATCACATCTGACCAAAACATAATGCTTCCTCCAGTGAAAAAGTATTTTGCCCTCTCACATCAAAATCTACCAACATACTTGTTTAATACTGTCTAGGGCTGTTTTTGCTTGTAAACAGTTCTTGATATGTGCATATTTCTCTCCAGATTCAGACACAATGGGGGAAGCAATATTATGAATAAAGCAACATTTTGAAGTTAAAAATGTCTTGATGGATGTTTATTACAAACACTTGGCTTTTCATTTCACAAGACATTAACTAATGGACTAGAGTTGTGTGGATTACTTGTGATGTTTTTATCAGCTGTTTGAACTTTCATTCTGACGGCACCCATTCACTGCAGAGGATCCACTGGTGAGCAACTGATGTGATGCTGAATTTCTCCAAATCTAATCTACATCTTGGATGAGAGTCAGTAAATATTCTGCAAATGTTGAACTATTGTTTTAAGAGAAAATTCCGTTTCAGACTTAACTGACTGTTATTAAATATTTTCTACTGTTTCTACAGGAATCTTCATAGACAAAATGAGTGACTATGGAGCTGGTTTTCTGATGGCGGGTGTGGCTATTCTTGTCTCCGCCCTCTTTTTGCTTGTGCTACAGCAGATGAACAAAAAAGGGACGGGAAAGGGTAAAGACGTCAACTTGGAGAACGGAAAAAGACATGAGGATCTGAAACCAATAAATTTCAATTTCAGAAAAAGTTAGTAAGAGGAGGCTCTAACATAATGTGTAGTGTTTCGCCACAAATGCAGTCAGGTAAGCAGAGATTATAATTAGAGATGACTGTCAAAAGTGAAAGGTGTTAAACTGAAAACATGTTCTCAATGCTGACATGCACTGTCTGTCCATTCACTCTCTCACTCTTAATGACACTAAGTGAACAGACATTTCCCACCTAAGTGAAGGATTCAATGGATTCTGGGAAGTCCTAGAGTGTAGTGTAGTGTAGTCCTACAGTGATGACATTACAAGCAGTGTTTCATCAGATCTATTGATCTGGAAAATGGGGAGTGTCTTAATGGACTGATGGAGCACCTAGCTATAGCCAAAGATGATCACATGCAGTCAAGAACAACATATTCTGCAATTTCTTGTATGAAATTAAGAATGCATTTTAGTCTGTCTGTCCAAAATTACACAAATTTAGGTTTGAAACTTGATTTTTATTTATCTATTCATTTGGGGGGTTCAACGTGCAGTCCCGAGGTCTGGATGCCATCTAAATTCCACATTTCAGAAAATGTTCTCATTTATTGCCCTCTAAAGGTCAGGAAAGGGAAATGCAGGATGGATGGTTACAGTGAAAGTTATACCTAAATGCACTTTTTCCTCTATTTATTTTATGCATGCTATAAATAAGCTATGTTTTTTATGTATAAAATCATATTTGATTTGAAGTGCCTAATGAACACTGTTTATTTTTCAAGGAGCAACTGTCACATCAGTCAGTACAACATAAAAGTTACTGAGTGCACATTTAAAGGGTTAGTTCGCCCAAAAATGAAAATTATGTCATTAATAACTCACCCTTATGCTGTTCCAAACATGTAAGGCCTCCTTTTTTCTTCAGAACACAGTTTAAGATATTTTAGATTTAGTCTGAGGGCTCTCAGTCCCTCCATTGAAGCTGTGTGTACGGTCTACTGTCCATGTCCAGAAAGGTAAGAAAAACATCATCAAAGTAGTCCATGTGACATCAGAGGGTCCGTTGGAATTTTTTGCACATGAATTACATGAATTACTCCGGGACATTGGTTTGTTTGAACTCAGAGGGAGTGTCAGCCACATTAAAAAAGTTAACAGCTTAAGTCATTTGTGGATTAATGCGTATTAGAGATGCGAACCGTTTAAAACGATTCAGTTCGATTTGGTGAACTGAATGATTCGTTCACGAACCGGAAATCCAGCTGCTTTGATTTGAACTCTCTCTCACACAGACACGGAATAGAAAAGACAATGCTGAATAAAGTCGTCGTTTTTGCCATTTTTGGACCAAAATGTATTTTCGATGCTTCAAAAAATTCCATTCTGATGTCACATGGACTACTTTGATGATGTTTTTCTTACCTTTCTGGACATGGACAGTATACCGTACACACAGCTTCAATGGAGGGACTGAGAGCTCTCGGACTAAATCTAAAATATCTTAAACTGTGTTCCGAAGATAAAAGGAGGCCTTACATGTTTGGAACAGCATATGGGTGAGTTATTAATGACATAATTTTCATTTTTGGGCGAACTAACCCTTTAAGAGAGCTTAAATCGAGAAAAAGGTATTAAAATATAAAAATAAATTAAAAATCCTCGTACATTAGCTTGATCTTGGATCTGTGGGAGATAAATGTCTTTCTGAAGGCATAGACTAGAAACACAGCCACATCCTGCTGAAGAAAACCACACAACAGATAGTAGTGTCTAGATCTTTCCTGTTTACACTGTGTGACGAAATGTTAACCGTTCAAAGCCAAACCATCTTTATAAGATATCAAAGCATATTTCTCATCTCCCGTCTTCACAATAATCTTTTCCCAGCATCTGCACTTTGATGTGTTTTATGCATGCTGGTCTGTGTGTATCACAGATAAATGGCTTTTCAAACTAAAAAAAAAAAAAATGAAAATAACAGCAATAGAATTCTATATGCTTGTTAGTTCCAAAGAACCTGAGAAAGCAAACATTATGCTTGACAATAAGAGCCTTCAATGACATACAAATAAAAAATTCTTCACATTTTAGCACAGTTTTGACTTTCCCTGATATTTTCTTTTAACTTGTAATGCGCTTTTGCCATTTTTTTTTTTTTTTTTCGTTTTAGGTTTTCATATTTTTACTTGGCTTCAATTTATTTTTATTTCGATTTTAGACATTTTAGTATTTCAAATTCACTTTATTCTTATTTAGTTTCATTTCTAGTTTTCTATATATAAATAAATATTTTTTCCAGATTTCTTTTCTTTTTTCTTTTTTTGTGGTTTAATTTTAGTTAACAGATCTTATCATTTTATATTTTATACGTTTTATTTTATATTTGTCTATGTAATTTTATTATAATTGACATTTTACTGTAAAATAAGTTATAATTTCAAGCAGAAACTCATACGCCATTACATATATAGTTTTTGACACTTGATCCCGTCAGTAAATCCCAAAGAGAAAAGAAATAATGCTGTAAGGAAAGAAAATGGGACCCATGCTGTTTTCTTCTGACCTGAGCCATCCTTTCTTTTAAACACGGTTGAGGCGATGAGTCCTTTGAAGTCAGTAATTGGAAACAGTTGATGGAGTTAAGTGAAATAACGGATCCCAGATCCGCTTTTCCAGCCATATCTCCTCCATAAAACCAGGCCTCTTAACTTTGACCTTGGTGCGGTCCAGGTTAGGCAGTAAGCCCAGAAACAGACAGCCAGAATGATGCACGATGGCAACATTCAGTGAAGCCTCAAGATGAAAACTAAATTAGACTCAATCTAATAATAAAGATAAAAGGAAAACGACCTAAGAAACTGAACAGAAATGACAACAAAATGGAAATGTTTCCCTCTAAACAGAAAATACAAAGTGGCAGAACACCTGATTAATGTTACCAGCTCTTTGAAAATTAGGAAACTACAATAGGCACAGACTGTATGTACAGACTCAGCAAACATAACGTTTCAGTAGTGATAGGCAAACACAGACAGACCCAAGCTGTGTTTCCCAAAAGCATCGTAAGCAATGTTTTCTACAATTTACTAACAATACTTTAAGGAAATGTAGCCCTGGATATTATTGCACCAGAAAGGACAGGCTGTGCTCTGTCTACGCAGAAAATGAGGTAAAAACTCATAAACCCTATTGGATAACAAAAAATTTAACCAAATGGCTCCTACAAACCAATAAAACCAAAATTTCATATTCATTTTTGGGCAAAATATTCCTTGAAATGTAGCTTTTGAGGCCACCATGTCTATTATTAATCCTTATGGTCATTCATAAAAAGTTATATCAGTGGGATATGTATTATGAATGAAAAGGATGCACTATGCAGTGAGGCCAGACAAAGGAGACATACTGCTTACAGAGAGAGTGAACTTCAAAGCAGCGACGAATCAAAGTCGGAGACGAAAAATCTGGAAAGCTGGAGGGATTACTGGATAAATCCCAAGAGGTGTAGTTCTTCTCCTTTACCTCTCGCTTACTCTCTCTTTCTCTCATTTTCTGCATGGTTTTGGGTGGGCCTAATGGGGTCGAATGAGAGGGGCTGTCCTGAACAGGATTGATAGGAACAGCTGTGGAGAGGTTTGTATGAGCCTATAAGAACTGAAACAGACTGTTGTGGCTACACATACAGGTTTAAAAGGTTCTTCACAGTGATACCATGCAAGAACCACACAAAAACATCCAGTCAAAGATTCTTTAAAGAAACTTCTCTTTCTTAACTTTATTATGGTCTGAAAATTATAAAAAGAACATTTTGTAAACCAGAAAGTTTCTTCAGATGTTAAAGTTTCTTTATAAAACCATTTAGACAAAAAAGTTATTCTATGGCATCGTGAAGCACCTTTATTTTGAGAATTATATTGAGAAAATATTTACCTGCAGGAAAAATTTGTATAATTCTGCTACAGTAGAATGGCTTAAAAGTTTCAGCCAGTTGTGTAACATTGAAGTGCTTGACAACACACACACACACTCAAGCCCACATCACATACATGCACCCACATGCAAGAATCAAAGGTATTTTTTTCAAAGAAAGAGACATAAAAAGAGAGAATGGAACTTTATGCACATCATAGCATTTTTTTTTTCTTGCGTATTTATTGTCTGTCTTTACAGAGCTCAGAAATGTCAGCCCCCTGTATTCTTTTGTCCACACATAAATCAAAAAAGCTTATTTCCACAATACACAAATCATGTTGTCCAGATAATAAAAGGCAACAACCTCACAAACACTGTCAATTTTCAGGACGAGCAACAACAGAGCACAGAAACATGTTCAGGTTTTTCTCACACATCTGATTGAATTTTACCGTCACATCATTCATGCTTACTCAACAGATGCATCATTATAAAAAGTGTTTCATTTTCATTGTGAGGCTGTGTTCCTGGTCTGATCTTTGCAGATCATAGCTTCAGCAGGTTGCTGATTATTTCCGAGCTCAACAAAAATCCTAAAAATCATAGATCAAAGGAATCAGAGCATCTGCACATCAGATGAGACGTGCATTCACTTCATTTATTGCAGTCCTGCCATACAAGTGTTTTTGGGGAAGTCGTGGCCTAATGGTTAGAGGGTTGGACTCCCAATCGAAGGGTTGTGAGTTCTAGTCTCGGGCCGGCAGGAATTGTGGGTGGGGGGAGTGCATGAACAGTTCTCTCTCCACCTTCAGTACCACGACTTAGGTGCCCTTGAGCAAGGCATCGAACCCCCAACTGCTCCCCGGGCGCCGCAGCATAAATGGCTGCCCACTGCTCTGGGTGTGTGTTCACAGTGTGTGTGTGTGTGTTCACTGCTCTGTGTGTGTGCATTTCGGATGGGTTAAATGCAGAGCACAAATTCTGAGTATGGGTCACCATACTTGGCTGAATGTCACTTCACTTTTTTTTTATGCAGATATTTCACTAGCCATTCTTTCTTACATTTGTTATTAATTTGCCCTTAAGTTGTATGGATTTGAGTGGAAAAAAAACGGTACCGTATATATAGGACGAGTAACTGCAAATCCTATTTTTCAAAACACTTCTAATAATAAATATTTGCCTTAGTGTTTAGCTTTTAGTGTTTATGTAGGCTATTTGATTGTTACATGATATTAATTTATTTAAAATGGAAGTTAAAATGAAGAAATTCAGTAGCAGTATAGTTATTTAAAATTAGCTAGTTACTATGACCAATTTGAATGTGACAAGAAACTGATGTCTGAAAATATATATACAGTATATGGGCCAATAGGGATTTTGCCTAGGTCGTCAAATTGGCTAGAAACTGCCCTGCTTGAACATGTCAACTGCTTTGCTGGCGGGGTTAGAAAGCTCTCGGATTTCATCAAAATTATCTTAATCTGTGTGGTAAATGAATGGGGGTCATGCAAGTTTGGAATGACATGAGGGTAAATAATGACAGAATTTTTGGGTTAACTAACTTTTTTTTTAACTAACAAATATTGTTAGAAAGAATTAATACATGGGGCAGAAAATTAACTTTTCCCCATTAAACGCTAAAAAGACTGTTCATACAAAGTGCAGTGTTTCTGTGACTTTCCAAAGCACGTGAATATGAGGATCATGATTGACTGTATGTTAGCAGCAGCAATCTCACACCGCAAACTTAAAAATCACAAGAAATAATTCAAATTGTGAGATTACAGGCTGCAATTACCTCTTTTAAGAGCTTCCAGTAGACCAAACTTACCCGGGGTGACATTTAGAACAACTATAGGCTTATGCACAGTGTGAAAAGCCCTAAACACTGCACATTTCTGTTAAACCTTCCAGAACATTGCCTCATTAACTTCCAATGCAAATCTGTACACAACATTTTGGATATTTTTTACAAATTACTGCTCTGTAATAAATGTACACACTGTAAATTGCATAAATTCCTGACTATATTAACATCACTTAACTAACTGTTGCATTAATTTTAATAGAAAGCATAAATCTGAAATATGAGATAAACAGACACATGTTTTGATATTATTATTATTATTATTTTTTAATAAACAGATACATTTACCTGTGGGATATAATGAAATTCCCTAAATATTATTCTTTTTTTCTCCAGTTAATATATAGTCTATTTAGTCTAAACCCTGAAATCTTCACAGGTGTCTTCATCCAGTAAAAGTAATGGTGTTAAAGGTTAAAATGGACTTGGCATTCCTACGTTTTTTTCAGCCCCTGCAGCAGGGGTACAGAAGGGTACAGAGAGTGTGGGGCTGGAGGCGGGATGTCCTACTTTAGGAGGGAACGTGAATTTTCAAAGACTAGTGGCCCCTTCCTCAGATTCACCACATGCTTTCATTCTTTCTGCTTGTTCACCCAGTTTGTTTTATCCCTTGCAAATGAGCACACAAACTCACAGATTGCAGGGAAACCTCAGGATAATTGTACTATGAATTACTTTTTTCTTAAGACACAAGCAAATATGTGAAATACGAGATTTTCTACTGTTCTTTTTTTTTTTGCTTTTTTTTTTTAGTCCTACTTCACAGATGTATTTCCCAGATGAAGACACAAGTTTGTCATAAAATTACTTGATAAATATTGCTGGCCAAAGGAAGTGTAAGAAAATCTAATCTAATCCCCTAACTTTGTCTTTTTGTCCTCTTCTTTCCCTCCCTCTCTTCTCATTCCCTCCCTCCCTCTCTCAGAGTAACCATGTGCTTTTCGTGTCAGTAGACACATTTAACCCTCTCCTCAGAATAACCGATGCATAGACAGCTGTCTCTTTTTCTCTTTCCTTTTCTCTTTCTTTTTCTTCTCCTCTCACGTCTCCTTTCGTAGTGTTCTTTATGTGTCTAGAAACTCTCCCATAGAGGAATTAATTTAACTGCAACAGGACAGAGACACCTTAAGTACATACATGCTGGAGGAAACCACAACATAATCACCTCCAACGGGAACAGCTTCAAAAGTTTGAGGATTGCTGGGAGAGAAGAAGAAGGACACTCAGGCTGAAAAAGCGGGACCATGCTGGGCTGTCAGATCCGGAATGGGTTTGTGCCGGTTCTGCTGGTCAGTTTTTTTCTGCTCATGGCGTCTGTTTCAGGAAATGCACACATGATCAGGAAGAGGGGACTCAACCAGAAGGTAAGGATTTAATGCATTTGTGTTTGTGTGTGTGTGTGTGTGTTGGACACCAGAGGCTTCTAAGGCTCAGCAAGGCTGCATTTATATGATAAGCAGTCACTTTCGTGAAATTAAAATCTATTTCTGTGAGTGGAAGAAATCTAGTCTACTGTTCAAAAGTTTGTACCATTTTAAAATATTTTTGAAAGAAGCCCTTTATGATCACCAAGGCTGCATTTATTTGATCAAATAAATCATCTTCAGCATCATTTGTCCAGTCTTCAGTCTCACTTAATTCTTCTGAAATCATTTTAATATGCTGATTTGCTGCTCAAGAAACATTAATTGTTATTATCAGTCTAGTTTTGCTGCTTAAAAATGTTGATAAAATATTATATACTTTTTTTTAGGGTTCCTTAATGAATTGAAAGTTCAAATTAACAGAATTTATTTAAAATGTAATCTTTTTTGTAATATTATAAATGTCACTTTTGATAAATTTAATGCATATTTTCTTAATATAAGTATTCATTTCTTTAAAAAAAACACACGCAAATATTGAATTGTAGTGAAGTATTATTTTTGGATATACCATGCAATGCCATATTTATGTACAATAACATTTTGATCATGGTACTTCAAAGATTACCATTTTATTACCATGGTGCCATTGTACTGTTTATATATATATATATATATATATACATTTTCAAGATTTTATTTTCAGATCACCATATAGCCTACTGCAAATATGCTATAAAAAGAATGTAGCATGCAGAAATGCACTCTATGACATCTGAAGTATACTTGAGCAAGAAAATGGTCATACCATATAATACATGGCACTCTTTAGCCTTTTGTTGTTAGTGAAGGCAGTGTTGGCAGAGGTTGGCATCATCTGTGAGCCTTTAAGAGTTTTTAGGTCCATTATACAATGAAAAAAAAAACGTAATGAATACACTGTGTTTCTGTGACTCCAGTGGAGTTGCTGTGGTTACGGTTGAATGCTCAAATGTATGTAGTGTGTGTGTGTGTGTGTGTGTGTGTGCACGCACACAACAAAGGCATTTCAGGCGGGAAGTTTCTAGGCCTCTGCTCATTAGTCCTGATAAGCATAGGTTTGATTGATAACAATTAACAAGGGATGGCAAGATGGAATTTGCACCAGATGGATATCCCTTCCCAACTTACTGAATTCCAGCGTCATTCTGATTACGGCTCTACAGCGGAATTTGAGATTGACAAGATTTAAAAACAAATCCATTCACATGCCACAGGAAATGGACCGTGCCCAAAGTAACCTCTCGGTTACATTATCATACGTACATCTATCCGGTTTTGTCCTTAAAAGGCCTCTCACACTAATTTCCAATTGATTCATTTATCATTCCGTTTGACATTATGACAAGTAACATCTGCTTCCTTCCCTAGCTGTCCTCTCTTTTTCACTCTCTCTTTCTGCAGATTCATTGGTGTGAACTGATGATGC
Source organism: Carassius auratus (assembly GCF_003368295.1). Classification (NCBI taxonomy): domain Eukaryota; kingdom Metazoa; phylum Chordata; class Actinopteri; order Cypriniformes; family Cyprinidae; genus Carassius; species Carassius auratus. The sequence continues at coordinate 6,892,067 of NC_039260.1, forward strand.
ATGGATAGACACAGTACAGTGCGGTTATAACAATCAATCATAATTAGGTTCACATTGAGGGTAATTGAGATCATTCCACTGATGTGACTTCTCTCAGAAAAAAACAGTAATAACAGGGTCAGAGAAGTAGGTGAGCTGTGCCTCACTTTCAGGGTTTTGTAACAGAATTGTTATGGGAGAGAGAAAGTGGGTTTGAGCCAGCATTCTGCTGAGTTGGAATTTCTGGGTGGGCCTGAAGCGGTCCAAAAGCCATCCTGGTCCAACTGGCTCCCAGCTCGCTCGTGACTGCAAACCAAGGACTGTTTATCCTGTGTTGGTAAAAATGCTTGTGGCTGAGCATTTCAGGCTTTCATGAATACCTCAGAATGAATGAATATCACAGTGCTATCCATCCATGAGGGTTTGCGTTGCTAAAGTACAAAGGTATGGTTATAGAGCTAAATGTTTCTCATTGATCTTTGTAAAGATAGTCATCACAAAAAGCGTTTTTTATGCTGAACAAGTAAAGACATGTGAGGGGTCATCACAGCTCGGATGTACCCTCACAGCCCCATCAATCTCTGAGCACAGTGTTGACTAACAGGCCAAGGGAGAACGTTTTAAAAGCTGACAGAGGTGATGACAGATGTTTTAGAGCTACTTGTCAACAACCTCCTGAGGTGATGTGAAGTGTCTGTCATCCTCTTTCAGGTTGTATTTGCTCATAGACTCTAAATCAAGACTGCAGATCTACTTTAATGGAAGGTTATTTCAATCTGGATAGTGTTAATGTTTTGGACCATAAAGATCTTTTGTAAGATATTAAACATTAACTTGCAGCTTAAATTAATCAGTTAACGCCCTGGAACTTATGGAAAACGTCTCATCATTCAGTTAAAAAAGCTCATTTCAAACTGTAGTTTACCAAGCTACAAGCTACTAACAAAAATATGCTACATAGAGTATTTGGAAGCCATTTAGGGAGTCGATATCTTTATTATTTGATATTACTCTTTTATATATTTTTATGTGGTAGAAGAATAATGTAAATTATGGTGACATTAAATAGAACAAAAATGGATTAAATGTTTAACATAAATAGAACAGATAAGAATAGCACACATTTATTCAATAAAAAAATAGTTATTTTAAATTATAATAATATTTCTCAAACAAATAAATGCTGCCTTGGTGAACAAGTGACTTCTTTCAAAAACATAGAATGATTTGAATGATAATAAATAATTGATAAAACTACAAAAACCAATCAATCAACCAATGATTGATTGAATAAAAACTACAAAACACAGTTGTGTTTATTATTGTGTTGCATTAACTATTTTGTTACTAAAAGACACAGAGGTTTTAAATTAATCTGTGAATCATTAATTTGGTCAACAAATTGTTTATTTAAATGAGCCATACAAACTGATTTACCTTATGGGACAGACATGGCAGATAGGGAGAGTGTAATCTCAGGTGTGATAAAATATGACCAAAAGTACAATTTGTCTCTGAAGTTACAGTATAAGTTATTAGGGAAGCATTTGACTGTTGTTGTGTTTCAACTAGCTAATTTCCAACATAGGATCAGGCTAAAGCAGTTGAACAGCAGTCATGTGTTCTGTAGCAGAGAGAGTTCAACAGTAATCCCAGTCAGCTGAGAAGACCATGTTTAACCACACCTAGAAATAGGAGAAATTTTTTTTTTATTTTGTAATGATTAGATAAAACACATGAACATTTCATTAAGGACTTATATCTGAAGTCTACCAGGTCTATTATGGTATGATCAAAAAAATCGAAAATCTACACCCATCCGATTGACACTACACGATGCATATTATAATTAATTTAAGGGGAAGGAAAGTAATGTTTCTAACAAGTACATGGAAGCTAATCACATGGCATGTCAATATTAAGCTATTCAAAATCAAAGGGGCTGCTACATTTCCTCAAAGCCTTTAGGGATTACCGTAATTTATCAGGGTTTATCAGGAAAAGAGGTGAAACACTGAAATGAGTGACCTTCACCTTGCCCCTCTTCAACATTTCTAGTCCCATCTTCAGATCTGTCAATCATCTACAGGTCCCGTCCTACTCACTCCACTCAGTTCAGACTGAGCCAAGCTACCAAAGCACATAAGAAGAAGTAAAATACCCAGAACTCAGCAGGAAATGAACGTGCAGACGTCTAGACTTAAATCACAGCTCACTGGAGGAACTTGGGAAGAGAGAGGAAAAGGGCCTATTTAGTTTTCCTCTCATAATTATCTTAATGATTGCTTGGAAGACCACACTACAGAGTGCTAACCATGTCAACATGTATTTAGCTCAAATCTTATTGTCAATACTAATAGGGGCCTCAAGTCAGTGAACCTGAAGGATGTAGAGCAGTAACAGGGTGGAGCATTTTGATGGTAAATGAAGGATATTTTGTGGCTCCTTTTTCACCAAACATGCAAGAAAAAAATGAGTTATAAGATTTGGGTCCACACTCTGTATCTCATACATGTTGCTTAGATGTGTGTTAAAACCCAGTAAAAGCAGCATCAAACAAAGTTCCTGTGTTGTTAATAAAAGTATCAGTATTGTTGCCTGATCAAATCAGAGGACTGGAACAAACTGTTATGTAAGCTACTGATATCTTCTATGCAGGAACAGAGGATCTAGGGGAGATAAGCAGAAAGATTTATACAGCACAGGATCAGGGGACCTATTCCAGACAGGAAGACTACACTACCACTTCCTCTTTGCCTCATCCAGGAGACACTTGGGAAAATACAATCTGTTCGTTAGATAAGCAAAGGCAGACTGATTTTAACGGTCACTGATACTTTTATTGTCAGCACTGGTAAAACAGCATGCTGAATTACTGTCATGTTGATGGCAGTCATAAATCATAAAATATTGATCTAAACTTCATGAATTGCAGACCCACGTCTTACAGGCCATTGCTGTTATGCAACAGATACATTCATAAAGGTATCAAAGAAAGACAGGTTTGTGTGTGTGTGTGTGTGTGTGTGTGTGTGTGTGTGTGTGTGTGTGTGTGTGTGTGTGTGTGTGTGTGTGCGTGCGTGCGTGTGTGTGTGACCAAAGACCACAAAACCAGTCATAAGGGTCACCTGAATATGTCACCTGAAAGCTGAATGAATAAGCTTTCCATTCATTTAAATCTATTGATTTCCATTGATTATATTGGCTATTGCTACAAATATACCCATGCTACTTATGACTGGTTTTGTGATCCAGGGTCACACACACACACATATATATATATATATATATATATATATATATATATATATATATATATATATATATATATAAAGTATATTTAATTGCACATAAACCTTTATTTCAAGTAAATCACTGTTTAAATGTTTGGGGTCAGTAAGATTTTTTTGAAAGAAATGTATTCATTTCTGTTATTGATCAAAACTGAAATTAATAATTATATAACAAAATTTATAATAAATGGCTAAATGCATTAATGCGAATGTAAGCTGATGATAATAAATGTTTCTCGAGCAGCAAATCAGCATATTAAAGTGATTTCTGAAGGATCATGTGACATAATAGACTGAAGTAATGAAGCTTTTCCATCACAGAAGTAAATTACATTTTAAAATATATTAAACTAGATTATTTAAAATTGTAATAATATTTAACAATATTACTGTACTTTCTGTATTTTTGTTCAAATAAATGCAGCGTTTTGTGAGCAAAAGAGACTTATTTCAAAAATCTTTCTAACTTCACTTTTGGTAAGACTTTTGGTATAGTAACTTTTTAGTATAGTGAAAATATTAAATGAATACTGAATTAAAATTTTCTTGTACTCTTAAAAAGACAATAACATTTTATCTAACCTAATTCCTAATTGCAACAACCACAATGGGCTTATGCCAGACATTTTCTTTTATTTTAACAGTTTGTTTGAAAGCAAAGCTCCAGCCAAGTGAACATGCAGAGTTTTTAAGATGCATGCATGCAGTTAGTTCTCAAACCCATAATTTAATTAGTAAACAAAATCACAGCCACATTTCGACTTGGGCCCCAATAAAAGACTCTGTAGAGAAGAATGAAGTGCTGAATTCCAGCTGCTGCATGTCTGCATCCTAAACAGCTCTGGTCTGGAGTTTCACCAGCAGTTTAGTATACACTTGGCCAGGGTAGCAAGAGAACTGATGAGCTTAAGTAGTTTTGAACTGTAAAAAGAAAAGCAAGAGCGAGAGAATGAAGGAGGTTTCTCAGAACAAAATGCACCCCTAAACAGTACCTCTAGTGCAAACTGAATCCTGGCTCAGACAGATCTATGACTCCATTGCAGAACCCATGGGAGGAAGAAAACTCGAGTAGAAAGGCCCAGACTTGGATGAAAAGCCTTTTTTTTCTTCAAACCCAGCCTCTCTGTGAAAGGCATTATGTTCCTGAACAGTGTACCCATTATATTAACAGTGCTAAATCAGAGAGAAAACAGTGTCACAGGCTTTTATAGATGCACTGTAAAAAATTGCTGTAGTTTCTACAGCTAAATTTTACAGAATTGTACTGTATAAACATTTTACAAGATGCAGCTGTAATTCGCAATGCATTATGGGTCAAATAAGGTTTTACAGTTGTTAACAGTATATTTCCACGTCAAATGTAATTCATTTACAAGAAGCAGGTGTTTCCTACACTAACTTACTGTAGTGTGGCATTATGGGATTGCGCGCGCATCATTCAAATTCAGAAACCCAGCCGACTGGAGCAGCCCGAGAACCATTGAAGATTAGAGGCTTTATTCATGATTCCTGGTAAGTACACTTAATTATACTTAAGAAATATATAATTTTCTATTTATTTAAGTTACTATATAAGAGATTTCATGTCACAATAGCCTCCTATCCTGACATTTAGAGAAGTGGCCTTGGTAACTTCTGTGCAGTAAACTGGGAATTGCTATCATAGCATAGTTACGCCAAATGTTCGATTTTTGTAAGTAAAATTTTCTTATTGAGAGCATTTAAAGTAGTGTTTACCTAACGTTTATCATAAAGCCCAATGCGAACGATCGTCATAGTAACTACTATCTATCGAAATAACTGACGAACAGCAAAATGTGATATTTCATTCGTTTATATGTGTTCAACTGTCCCATATTGACTTGACACCAAACGCGAGACTGATTCTGATTATATTAACGTTTCATTCAACATCAAAACAAGCTTAACGGCACACATAAACTCACAGAAAATGAGGTAAATGTTCAACTGTTGAGTTTATTTATAACGTATGATATAAGAAGCATCACAAGTGAGCTGTTTTGCTGAGTATCACGATTGCAAATACATAGTTCAGTAAGCAATTAATTAAGTTACTTACTTTTTAGACACAATATTAACTGTTGTTGTATTTCACCAACGAATATAGTTCCAAAAAAAGACCAAAGCAAAACTATTTTGCTCATTCTCAAATCAAAACTCTCCAAACTTGAGCTAAATGATTCGTCTTTTTGAACGGATCGGTTCACTGAATGACTCAGTTGATTCCCTCAGTAAGTTATTTACTGCCACCTAATGGCGGATTAGTTTCAGGTTTAATAAGTAGCATTGCTTTTTTTCCAACATTTATTAATTGTATTTTCAAATTTCATGTCATTACACAGTTGTAATTTTGCACTGTTAATTATTTAATTTGATTGGTGGTACAGTTCTACAATGTAATATTACAATTTATAATTATAAATTATATAATTTATAATAGTTTGTTTATTCTAAAATATATGCCTTTTTGGGTGTTAATTTTGGTCTCATTTACAGTATATAATGCTTTAAAGAAATCACAAGAATATTTTCTTTGTCTTGTAGGTGCAAAGAATATCAGCTGATGTGAAGAAATGTTTGATGCTTCAAGACTTTGAAGCTGATTCTATTAGGTAATGTATTTATTATTTAAATAATTTGATAAACTTGTAATTTAGATTACATTTTTTATTGAAATACTGCATTTTAGGTTACATTATTGCTTATATTTATTAATTTCAGGTCCAACCATTGGCTTTTGACTATTTGAGGGTCAGATGGTTGTGAATTCATACCTCAACATTGTAGCTGGATTTGCAGTCTTATTACTTCAGTCTGGCGTCCTGGGAGCAGGCATCTTTTGTACACTTGAATATTTTCAAAGGTAACAAGTTTTACTTAAGTAATTTCATTTGCGAAAAAGGTTACTTATTTAAAGGGTTGCTCCACCCCATAATGACAATGTAGTCATTCATCACTGTTAACTGTCGTTCCAAACCCATAAAAGCTTTGTTCGTCGTCGGAACACAATTTAAGATATTTCAGATGAGAACCGGGAGGCTTGCGTCTGTCCCAATGACTGCCAAACAATTAACAATGTCTAAGCCCAGAAAAGTATGAAAAGCTTCATCAGAATACTCCATCTGCCATCAGTGGCTCAACTGTAATTTTACGAAGATACGAGAATACTTTTTGTATGCAAAGAAAAAAAAAGAACAACTTTATTCAACAAAGTCGTTATTTTTTATTATGTCAGCCGCACCACACAGATACGCTGTTTTCGTTCAGATCAAAGCGTAAATAAACATAGAAAGCGTGTCCATGTGACCCAGCTGACACAGAACAGGCTATGTAGTGTGTGTCCAGCAGATACTCTCCAAAAATGGCACTACACTGACACAGAGGAGACTAATTGTTGAATAAATCCTTATTTTAGTTTTCTTTGCATACAAAAAGTACTGTTGTCGCTTCATAACGTTACGGCTGAACCACTGATGGACTATTCTGATGATGTCTTTCATACTTTTCTGGGCCTTGACAGTGGTATTTACTGGAGAGTCTATGGGACAGTCACAATCTTCCCAGTTGCATTCAGAATATCTTAAATTGTGTTCCGAAGACGAACGAAGCTTTTACGGGTTTGGATCGACATGAGGGTAAGATTTATATTTTGGGGTGGAGTAACCTTTTAAGTACTGGTAAATGCTGATTGTATTGTATAAGTGTTATTTTGACATTTATTTTATTGAGCTAGTTTCATTTGATACATAACTTTATCCTGATGCTTTTGCTTGTTTTTATGTGCAGATGTTTTCTTGGAATCACAACACTGGATACAAGACGGACACATAGAGGCAAAACAAGTGGAAAAGTCTCAGAAGAGGGACAACCCTCATGTGTGTGCTCATCTCAGAAAGTTGATGGACTTTCAGTATGTATTTATTAAATTGTCTTTTGCAGGAATATGCTTAATTTAATAGAACATAAGCTCACACAACAGATTTAATGTTGATTCCAGCATTTTCTTTTAATCCTTTTCTTTAAAACATATTTGTTTTACCAAAATTATACAAATTCTGTTGATTGACCTTAATTTTGATAGAAAACTCTGAATATGGCTTTTTTTTTAAACAGTTATTTGTGATGCTACGCTATTTTTATGATAAAATTTAACTGTTGAAAGACTGAAAATTTGTATTTTACCAGTAAAAGCCTTGCAATGTCTTTCTGCCAGTTTTAATAAATACTTATTTGCAGCATAATTGACTTGTTTTTTATTCATTTGTAAATGTATTAAGAGCTCATGATAATGCATTTATATCAGTATTTTATAGTTTACTGTTAAAATGATTCTTTAAAGCAGTTTCATTGTTAAATTATTACAACATCATATTGTATTTAGGGGTATTTACATGATTTTATTGGCAACTTTTGTTGCCAGTTAAATACTGTAATTTAATGACATTACAAAAAAATGCTGTAAAATATATTTACAGGACTTTATTGGCAACTTTTTTGCCAGGTAAATACTGTACTTTAGTGAATTTACAAAATATTGCTGTAAAATAAACTACTTGTAAAATTCAATGTTATTGTAAAAAATACTACAAACTACTGTATTCCACATACAGCAATTAACTGTAATTTGGTTTGCAGTAATTTCCTGTAATCCATTTTACAGCAATTAACATCATTTTTACAGGATTTTATTGGCAACTTTTTTGCCAGTAAAATCCTGTAAATTCTACAGTACATTTTTTATCATCCATAGGAACAGAAATCTTCTGATTTGAAACCAATGTACTTGATTAGGCTTATTGTTTTGTGCAAGTTTTTTTGTTTGTTTTTGTTTTCTTAGTGGAAGCTTTAAAATAATACATACACATACCAGTGGACATATTTTGGAATTTTTGGATTTTTAAATGTCTTCTCTTATGCTAACCAAGGCACAATAAAATAGTAATATTGTGAAATATTGTTGTAATTTAAAATTGTTTTATTTCTGTTTGAATATATTTAAAATGACATTTATTCCTGTGATGGCAAAGTTACATTTTCAGCAGCCATTACTCTAGGCTTCAGGATCATATGATCCTTTAGAAATCATACTAATATAGCTGATTTGGTGCTTAATTATTTAAAATTTTCCTAGAATGTTAAAGTGAAAACCATGATCTGGATAAAAAGAAAGTTAATTAAACCGCATTTATATATTATATATATATATATATATAAATGTGCTTTCTGTCCCTTTTGATACATTTAATGCATCCTTGCGAAATAAAATAATAATAATAAAAAATTATTCTTACCCTAAACTATAGTATATAATGTGTCCCGCGAATATATTGAGCAGAAAAATATGAAATTTCTTGAGCACCAAGCCAGCATATGATTTCTGAAGCATTATGTGACACTGAAGACTGGAGTGATAAAAATTCACTTTTGACATCAATAAGTATAATTTTTAATGTATGTTTAGAAAGTAAGTTATTTTCAATTGTAATAATTTGTCACAATACTCTTCTTTCAAAAACACAAGAAATTCATGATAATTTATCCTTACATATATTGTCTATCAATCTCTCAGGACTATGAGTACCCCAACCATCCTCAGGCCGCTCAGCACCAAAAGAACGACCGCTGTCCTCCTCCACCGCAGATGCTGCCTGAGCGAGCCTGTGAGGTCCCGGGCTGTCGGTCCGATTCTGAGTGTGAGAGACACAAACGGTGCTGTTACAACGGCTGCATCTACGCCTGCCTGGAGTCAGTGCAACCTCCACCCGGTGAGAAAACATACCATGATCTGCTCCGAAATCAATATAACCAACAGACACACATATCCGCTTTAGCATTATTACAAGGCATAGTGCTAATGGATTTTAAATGAATAGATCCTCTCGTGAGTTACTGAGCTGGATGTGTATACAGTGGATCATGAGTACATTTAGCCATACTGATATTGTGTATTGATGTCTTATTGCTCAGTGCTGGACTGGTTGGTGCAGCCCAAGCCACGTTGGTTAGGAGGGAATGGCTGGCTTTTAGATGGACCAGAAGAAGTTCTGCAGGGTGGGTATCGATTAATCAGTGATTGAATACTGACTCATCATCACATTTTGTTTTGAGCAATATTAATAACCCAGAGCTTAGTCACTGTAGACGCCATATTGACTTTTCCACAAATGAAAACAAGGCTTTGAGAGATAGACTTACAGTATTTATGATGGCATGTGCTGTATAAAGGTCCTAGATCCCATGAACGGTTTTCAAATCTGTTTTCTGTAGTTTTGTGTACTGAAAGTCTTCAATTCAGTTAATAGAATTGGTATGTTCAATCCATTGAACAGAATGTACTTCTATCCCGTACAGTGTTGTGTTCATTCCCATCAAAAATTCTACATAGAGCTACCCCAACTACCTTGAGGCTTATTCATATCCACAAATCTATAAAAAATAAGTAATTATCTTGGAATTATAATACATTTAATCTCTGCAGTCAGCAGTCTTAGTTGGCACTGAGGATGTATATAGTAGGAAGCATTGGCACGCTGACTCTTCATGGCCATGGCTGATGATGCCACAAGAAGGCACACATCCCAGGCTCTTCATTGGCAACTATGCTCCCAGGTTTGCCTGGTTAGCATTATCCATTTGGCTCCTTCTAGTAGAGGTTGGAACTACACCTACATCTGGCAAAATTTATCTTTCTTCTTATGAAGCAGGTTAAAAGTAACCACATATTCTGAAAAATCGCAAATAGTTCATTATATTATAATGTATTAAACTGGGGTTTGTGAAATCCTGGGTGTTTGTGAGGGAACTACAGGAGGTTTCATGAGAAGCTATAGTAAAATCATAGAAATATTGTTTTTTTTTATATTTTATAAACATGTATGTAAATATCTTTATATTATATAAAATAATAAAACATTAAGTATTTAATAAAATCGAAATATTTTATTTGCTTAACTGAACGTTATGTGACCATTAACCTCCATTAGAAAAATCTGAACTGCTCTTCAGAAACAGACTGTTAATTATTTAAATGTTGTTAAATTATTTAAATATTCATTTTAAATCTGAGGGGTCAGGGGGGGTTCAGAGGGGTCAGGGGGGGTTCAGCTGACTCCTCTCTTTCTTTACAAACATATACAGTCAAACCGAAAATTATTCAGACACCAGATATATTTTTTTTACTAGGGGGTACAGGGCAGTGTTCATTTATGTGACATTTACATTTACAATTGAACCCACAACCTTTTGCGCTGCTAATGCAATGCTTTTCCACTGAGCCACAGGAATTTATATAAGCACGGAGAGAAAAATAAACTGTAATTATACTCAAAAATTTTAAAAACAGTGGACTACCAGTAAAACTGATAAACATTTGAGAGCAAAAATTATTCAGACACTTTGACCTGAACATGTTTTGCTTAAGTGTTTTTCTTTAATTGTTAATGCGATCATTTTACACACCAGACTGAACTAAATTAAGCATTGCTTGGTAATTGATTGACTTAAATTGCTATTATCTAATAGTCTAGAAAATTCTGTCACTAATTAATTACTCGCACTCATGTCATCCCAAACCCCTAAGGGTTTCATTAATCTGCAAAACATAAATAAAGATATCTTGATGAAATCCGAGAGCTTTCTGACCCTGCATAGACAGCAAGGCAACCACCACGTTCAAGGCCCTGAAAGGTAGCAAGGACTTTGTTAAAATAGTCTAACACTGCCATCTGTAGTTGGTTTACTATTATTACTAAATCAAGTATGAAAAGACAAGGATTATGTGAACACTTTTCCTGCAATAAAACATTCTGGTGCTCCAACCAATAAATGATATTGTGTGTCAGAACACACTGGTAACTTGCTTGAACACAGATATGCACATAGTGGGAGACACCAGTAACTTGCTTGACTGTTTTTATGTGTAGCTGAGGCCTGTAGCACCACAGAGGATGGAGATGAGCCTTTGCTCTGCCCAACTGGTTACGAGTGCCACATTATCAACCCAGGAAACCCCTCAGCTGGGATCCCAAACCGAGGCCAGTGCATCAAACAGCGTGGAAACTCAGGTCTGAAGGGGCTCCTTCATCCTAACTTTCATTCATACATCCATCACTCCGTCCACTCACATAGTGTGTAGGTTATATAGTATGGTGGTTATAAACATTGTTTTAGAAAAATATCTATGCAGGATTACATTCACACATTCTACAGTAGATTGCATAATTAATATATTTAAACAAAAATATTAAAGACATTTAACTGTTCTTCCTCTAGATGGACGTAGCCTGAGACACAAGTCCTTCAAAGATTACAAGGATTATTTAGGTTAGTACGACCACCAATTTATTTTGTGTTTCAGCTGTAGGAAAGGGAAGAATAAAAGCAGCCATTGTTAATAAAATGACAATGAATTTAATCGTTATTCTTCAGGAAGTAACTCCAACAATGCAGTGAGTTATGAGAAACCTCAGCACAAGCATGTGGGCTGAGACAGGTGAGTTGAGTTTCACCACTGAATCCCAACTTTCTTTGTGATTTAATGTATTAAAAGAGGCACTTTTGTCTCATTTAGGTTCCTGTTCAGGAATCAGGACTGAAGTAACCACTAACCGCTGACTTCTGAACCCCAACCATCAAATCCAACAGAACTACACAAGCCTTTCTCTTCAGTTTAAACCAGAGATCGGTTCAAATCTGGTGCTCTTTTTCTTAGGTGCTTAATGTGGAGTGACAGAAATACAAAGCTAAAATGTCCTACCTCGTATAAAAGCCAAAAACAGACCACAGAAAGTATCAAAGAACTTATACAATAATATGTCTTCTACATCTACAAGCTGAATTAACTATATGTGAGTTGTGTCAAAGGAGGATATTCTGTGTGGTTTTTATGCTGCTGAGTCTGAACTTTTTTTCCACTGTAAACACCAAAAACAGCTAGTTAATGTATGCTAACTGCTTGGTTATTGTGAGGATTTAAATTTTGGTACAGAGATGCTCCATAAAGACTTAAATTCCATACCACACAATTATATTTCGCCTTTAAAGTTTTTTATTTTTATTTTTTCAAAAATAATGTACGTACTGTAGGTGCTTGCCTCAGCTATAGTTTATCATAACCAGGCAACAGTTAGATCCCGTCTACCACTCCAAACTATTTGTTTTTCATATGGTGCTCCAATCATTAACTATGGTTGTGCAGGTCTATGTTTTACTCTTCTGCTCTCTGATAAGCTATACAAATCTGACGAGTGGGACAAACCACAATACAGCTTTCAGTAAATCAAAACATTTGAAACTGGTGCTGCATATACTGCCTTGTAATTCCAAATAAAACATTTGATAAAATACATCTGTGTCATGACTCATGCTCATGTGTATCAGAACGTCATGGGCTGTGCTTGATCTTAGCTGAAGAAAGAACTCATCAGATTTTATCCAGCAATCATTATACACATCAATTTAAAAAGGTAAAAATATGAAAAGGGATCTTCTGTAATAACTCTCATGAAACCTTTATTCAGTTATTTTCTTATCATTCATGTATTAATTACAATATTTAGGGTTTGTAAGACCTTTTTATCTTTTATGGGAAGTAAGTTTAAACTGATTATCATGAAGAAGATTTACTTTTATTTTAACACTCATAAAAGTTTGTTTAAAAAAAATAAGGTTTTGTTCAGTCAAAATCCCTTTAACCTTTTCACACATAGTGGTCACTACAGTGGACAGCTATTAAAAAAGCATTTTATTTAATATAGTATATCTTCAGTTTAAACCATAACCACATGCTGTCCACTTAAGTAAACATCTGAAGATCTCTTTGAAAATTTGTAAAAAATAAATAAATAATAAAAAAAAAAAAATACTTGTTTTTCATGCCCTAAGTTTCATACCTTTAATGCTGAGACGTATTTGCCATAAAGACTATATGGGGATATAAGGGATTTTTTAATATGTGTATATGTATATATATATATATATACTATACGGTTTGTTTATCTTTTTTTTTTATTTTTATTCTTTCTATTTTTTCCACCCTTTTTTACTGTTTGTAAGCTGACTCGTTTAAATGCATTATAATGTGTAATATTTGCAATTGAACAAGAAGTTAAAGTTAACGTTTCTAGTTCTTAATATCTTTATATCTTACACATGTAACTTTGATTCTAAAGTTTATGTAATTAAATCTTAGCTTATTATAGTTTTAACTGCCATAATGCACCAATACAACAATATAGAAACAATATATATTATAATGTTTGTTTTATTTATGTATTTATTTATTTGGACTTTTATTTTGAAATTCATGACGCTTCCCTTCCGGGTCAGGGGTAACCAACGTGGTGTGTCTTGCAGCCCAACGTGTGCGCTTCTTCTTAGTGGTAAAACATCTAAAAGAGAATAATAAATAAGAAAAGAAGGTAAGGAAAGAGATTGTACTTTTTTTTATTTGCATTATGTTCTTCTCGGACCGTACGGTATGATGTATGTGCCACCTAAATCAGTAGTTAACCTAACTTAAGTTAACTAACGTTAACGTTACTTCAGAAAGACATTTTCAGAGACAAACTTAAACACGAGGCGCTTAGTCGAACTGTCTAAAAAAATAGCAAATTATGATATAAATACACTGTTACATTTGCAGTTATATAAACATTTAGGGTCCTAATGTCGGTCGCGTCTCTGTAACGTTAGTGAACAGTAACGTTTCGCACTGATTCAACTAACTTTATTATTGTTATTTGATCAAAATAGCAGACTCTTCTTTGACTAAAACAATGTTCTCGTGATGTCTACAGATCTCGGATTAGCGATGGGGGAGTTTAAAGTTCACCGTGTTCGGTTCTTTGATTATATGCCGTCGGGAATCAGAGCCTTGGCTTATAATCGAGATACTGAAAGGATGGCAGTGGCGAGGATTGACGGATCAGTGGAGGTTTTCCACTCTTCAGACAGATTTTTCCAAGAAAAGGTACCTTCAGTCATATTTATCAAATAGATGGTCATAAGACAACTCTGTCTTAGTATTGGGGACCAGAGCTACATTGATAAAATGGTTTTTGACCAGCAATCACTTTGTTAAATATGCGTAATAATTACATTTCCTTTGTCCACAGATCATCCCTGGCAGAGAGCAGTGTGGGATTGAAGGTCTGTCCTGGGTTGGGCAGCGTCTGTTCAGTGCAGGACTCAACGGTGGAATAACGGAGTATGACTTGACAAACCAGAAAGTGAAATACACCGTAGATGCCTATGGAGGGCCAATCTGGACTATAACAGGCAATCAGCAAGGAACACACTTAGCGGTATGTTTACTATGTGTACAATAACAAAAATCAGCCACGGGTAATGTATAAATGTCATTGCATTAGATAATAAAATAAAATTCTAATTTTAACAAATGATTTGTTCAATTGTAAATAAACAATACATTCAGTTGTCATGTAAGTACGTTCTTGTTAATTATATTCCAGTCATATGTTCTGTTTAAATGTATGCTGAAGTGTACTTCAGAAAAATAAGGTTTTTTTTTTTGGCATCTGTAGGTTGGTTGTGAAGACGGAACTGTGAAACTGTTTGAGGTGAATGAAGACAAAATACAGTTTGAGAGAAATCTGGATAGACAAAAAAGTAAGACTGTGGTTCTATTTTAAACTTTCAGATGAATATAATTTGTTATTGAATTAAAAAAAAATAATACCTGATTACCTATTCCATAGGCCGCATCATCTCTCTGTCCTGGCACCCATCAGGCTCCAAAATAGCAGCTGGAATGATGGATATGATCCAGATATTTAATGTAGAGACAGGTAAATGGCGTCATTCCTCTAGAATGGATTACTGTATTTAGTTAAGTAGAGTTAGTAGAAGAACTGGAAATATGAATGTAATCAAGTGTTTAATGTGTTTTCTAGGACACTCTGTTCACAGGATGCTGGCTGACAGAGGGGTCGGGACATCCCGCAGTAAGGAATGCGTGGTGTGGAGTGTGGTCTACCTCTCGGATGGGACAATCATCAGTGGAGACTCTGTGGGAATGGTCAAATTGTGGGATGATCAAACCGGTACACTAATCAAAAGCCATAATGTCACAAAATGTGATGTGCTGGCATTATCAATCTCTCAGGTGAGAAAAATGACATTTATGACTTTATTCACTACTGCTCAAAACTTTGGGGTCATTGATATCTTTTAAGGTTTTCGAAAGAATGGCTGCATTTATTTGATCAAAAATACTGTAAAAACAGTATAGCTGTGAAATGCTATTACAGTTTATAAAGTTTAATATTCTTTCGAATGTAATGTATTTTCTGTGATGGCAAAGCTGAATTCTCAGCAGCCATTACTTCAGTTTTTAGTGTCACATGATCCTTCAGAAATCATTCTAAAATTCAGATTTAGTGCTCGAGAAACATTTCTTATTATCAGTGTTAAAAAAAAAAAAGTTATGTTTTTGTGGAACCTGGTTAAAAAAAATTTCCCATGAATTTTTGTTTGAAAAAAGTGTTTAAAAACAGCATTTATTAGAAATAGGAATGCTTAATAACATTAAAAATATTTACTGCCAACTGTACTGTAAGAATTGGACAGGATAACATCTTATCATACCTCTTGAATGGCAGAATGAGGACAGCCTTGTTGCCGGGACTTCAGAAGGAACTGTGGTACAGTTTCAGTTCGTCTCTGTGGTTTTGGGAAAGGATGACAAAGAATGGGTCCGAACCAGAACATTTAAGAACCACACACATGACATCAGAGCAGTGGCAGAGATCACGACAGCTGTGGTTTCAGGAGGTGAGTTTATTCTTAGACTATTCAAACAGAGCTGCCAAATCATCATACCATACGACTGAAGTATTTTTGTTTAAAATAGTTTAATAGAGCATTCTCGTCTCAGGTATGGATGCACAGCTGGTCGTGAGACCTTTATTAGACAAGATTGAAGTGAGATCAGCGGCCTCGGCTTTAAGGAAGATTCACTTTCCACATGTGAGTATTGTGACTTTTACATAGACAGCATGATTGTATTTGATTCTTAATAGGAGGAACTTGTTGTGCTCTGTTGCATTGCAGAGGAAACTGGTGTCCTGTGCGAGGAAGTCAGGCCTGATGCTTTTCCAGTATTCTGGTCATCTGGAGCTCTGGAGACTGGGAGAGAGTGAAGGAAAAGGTGAGGATAATATTCAGTGTGAACTTTGATATAGAATACCAGTTAAAGGAAACTCCTAATCATTTTGTACAATTAGTATTTTAGAAAAATAGTAAAGTATTTAAAAGCTACGAAATGGCATAAGTGGAAATAAGGAAATTAAACTACCATTTAAACGTTTTGGGTTAGTAAGATTTTCTTTTTTGAGAGAGAAGTTATAGTTTTATTCAGCAATGTCACAATAAATTGATAAAAATTGACAGTTATTTATTATTATTATTACAAGACAATTGTAATGAAACTAAATATTTTTTATTTAGGAAAAAATTGCTGATCTTTTGAACATTTAATTAAAGAATCCAAAAAAAATTTTTTATTATGTTTTATACAAAAACAAATTTTTTTTTTTTTTTTTTTTTTTAAACACCAATTCAGGATCTTAGAATGATTTCTGAAGGGTCATATGACATTGAAGATTGGAGTCACTCAGCTTTGCTATCAGAGGAACAAATGGCATTTTAAAATATAAATTTTAATTTTAAAAATATTTAATCAAATGAAAGCAGCCTTTGTTCTTTTTTAGCTTTGTCTTATTTCTTCATGACATTCGTTCTGGAATGCTTTTATACAACATTCCCATACAGAACATTGTTATTTCTGGTCGAGCTCATGATGGAATGTTTTATAAAACTAATGTCAAGCAGAAAAGCGATACTTAAAATAATGAGAAACAAGTTTAGTCAAGTGCCTTTTTCAAACTCTCAAACTTTTGACTGATCACACATGAAATAATTTCTAGTGTTTATTTTTAGTATGAAATGTTCAAAATTTCTTTTGTGATGTTAACTATCGGTCTTCTGTTGTCAGCCACACCAGGAAGCAGTTTATTTGTAAAAAGAAATCCAGAGAAGCTGCTTCATTTGAAAGTGAAGGTACAAGTGCTTGTTGTGAAAATTGTCATTTGATTAAAATAATTTCACAGAATACCTATTGAAAAGTCATCTGTAAAACTTTAAGCAGAGTGTGGTGAGAGTTGTGACACTCAAATGAATGAAGTGATTGAGCTGTGATGTTTATCTGCAGGGTGAGGATCACATCGGCTGCAGTGCCGTGTCTCCCTGTGGAGAGTGGATTGTGTACTCCACAGCCAGCAGTCTACGGCTCTACAGGCTACACTTTGACAATAACAACGTCAGCATCACCAAGGTACTATAGATTTCCACAGAGCTGCATGAAAACACATTACATGGTTTTGCATGCTAAAGAAATGCATAGATTTTCATTGAATTTAGAAGAATCTGATGACCTCAGATAAGGCCCCATGAAAACAGTTAAACAGTAGACCAACAGTTTTTTTTTTCTCTTCTTTTAGATATCAAAACTTCCAAAGGTACTCAGCTCAGCCAATCAGCTTTGCTTCTCCTCAGACTCCTCCTATTTGTTTTCCGCCTCCACACAGTCATCAGTGCACTTAGTTTCTCTCAGCCAATCAGGATGCAAGTTTGTGGGAACCCTTAAACCTAAGTCAGGTGAGAGGACTATAGGGTTTGGTGTGAAAAGCGTTAGTTTTGTCATTAATACTTAATTTTTTAAGTTGATCGAAATGCATTTTCATATAATGTTACAAAATATTTATATTTCAAATAAATGCTGTTCTTTTGAACTTTCATTCATTCACAAATCCTGAAAAATAAAAATCACAGTTTCCAAAAATATTTAGCAACACGACTGTTTTCATAAAATCATTCATCGTCCTCAGGTTCCCATCAGGCCATTCACTTATTAGCTGCCAGTGAGGATGGCAAATGGCTGGCCTCTGCAAACAGTGACCACGAGGTTCACATCTACAACCTGCAGACACGGAAGGTGTGTTGTGTTCAATGACCAGAATGTTTATGTAACCTTATAGAAACATTAGACCGAAGATGGATGTTTAACAACGACCTTATACGTTTCAGGTTCATTGCACGGTTCCTGTCTACAGCTCTGCCGTCACCGCCATGGGTATTCACCCAACTACAAACTGTCTGTTCATCATGTATGCAGATCAACAGGTAATCACTGAGCGCTCATGACAACTTGCATTGAATAGCGTAAGGGTGAAGTAGTAGGTTTGATTGTATTTCTTGGTCTCATGTGTTCTTGTTCACCACAGATGTGTGAGTATTCCATAGAGCAGAACGAGTACACGGATTGGAGCAGAACAGTGCAGAGGAAGGGCCTTCATCGCTTCTGGTTGGAAAGAGACACACCGTGTCTCAATGTGATGTTCAATCCACAAAATCCATCCCATGTGATCCTGCATGATATGTACATGCTCTGCATCATTGACAAAAGCCTGGTGAGAAAGAATCAAGTTCAGAAAGCATTTGCCAATCTTATTTAAAGGATGCAATAGGTGATTTTCTTCAGAAACTTTTTTTTTGTTATACTGGTTGAAAGTATCTTCACAACCCAATAGCAATCATTAAGTTAAGTAGTTTAAATAGATTTACCTGTATTTATATATAATATTTCCAATGGTAGTTAGATTTTTGTAATGTATTTAATCAATTTATGTACTTTAATGTGTTTCTTTTGTAGCCACTTCCTGATGACAAAACTCAATTTTACAATCAGCTGACTCTGAAGAGCCTCCCGGAAGAACAGAGGAAATCTCACAGCCATGCTTTTAAAATCTCCAAGACCTTCAAGGTGTGTGTGTGTGTGAGCCACATATACTTTTCTTCCCCAGAAATGTGGATAAAAATTGTATTACTTAACTCTGTGTCTGTTTTTTAGGATATCCTGTTTGTTGAGCTGATGTCGGATCAGTCTCTGGTGGTGGTTGAGCGCCCACTAGAGGATGTCGCCACTCAGTTGCCTGCACCCATCAAACAAAAGAAATTTGCCACATAAGGAGGAACCACTCGATCTGTATGTGTGTGGCCCCAATGAGGAAGTGTTTTTTTTTTTTTAAAGAGACTGCAAATGGTTCCCTGTTTCCCCCAATGTAAAAACTGCTGTGACAGTATTAAAAAGAAATATTTACTGTACCTGCTGTGTTGGTCTTTTGTCTAAAAAAAAGTTAAGTTTGGTATCTTCAGGTATGTTATGATTATGTTATTGTTAACAGTAAGAAGTTTTCAGTAATTAAAATAAAGCAGAAATGTAAATATTATGTAGGGGAAAAAAGAAAAGAAAAACTTAAGCTCAACTCAAAATGTTTAAATGCTTTAGCAACTAACTGAAAGTTCAGGCTGAAGTATTAAAATGACTTAGGGAAAAAACTAGTAAGCGTTAAAGTTATATAGTAATTAATATTTCAAAACAATTGAAACTGACCAAAGTACATGACAAAAATTAATAAAACAAACTAAAATAAAAATGTTTATAATGTACAGTATAAATAATACTGAAATTTACACGGCATGACATTGTGGCATCTCAGGTTTTCTATAACTCCAGCACTTCACTCATTCATCACTTTGAAAAAGATAGAAATATGGTAGTACTAAATTATTACCTTGTTCGTATGTCATTGCATTTATTGCTTTGTAACAACGCGAAATATAAAGCATTCCAAAGAGTCCGTTTAAGGTATAACAAATAAAAATAAATTATTATGAACACTATAACATTTTTTCTTTCTATTTCCAGTTATATAATACGTAACTTACGCACATTATTTCATTTTTTATCTAAGGTTTTGATTTTTTATTATTGTTTGTTTTTAATTCATACAATCATACCTCAAGTGTCAGTTCAAAAGCAATAATTCAGAAATGTCAAACAACTATTATAAGTGTGCTGTATTTTCTTTGTTTATTTAAACGTATGCCAGGAATAAGCATAGACAGTAAAAGAAAGGGTATAAGCCAAGGGCGTAACTTTGGGTCTACCATTGGGGGGGTTAAACTTGCGGCATATTTGAAATTAATAAAGAAAATTGAGGGGGTTATATTAGTTGGATCTGATTTTTGGGGGGGTCATGACCCCCCTAACCCCCCTGCAAATTACGCGCATGGTATAAGCTATGAGTTCATCTCCTTTTATTTTGAAAACGCCGTAATTACGTCACTAGGTGGTTGTTGCGGATTGTCGACAGACTCGCGCGATTGTTTTGGCAGGATGGCCGCTCCTGTCAGTGACAGCAGTCAGAGACCGCTGCAGAACGCCATGAGACTTGTAAAAGTTGCCATTCAGCTGGATACCGGCAACAGACACAAGGTACGGATGTTTAAATATTTTAACCTGTCCTGTTTAGTCCATATATGGTCATATTTAGCCAATAAATGCATGTGAGCGTGACGTCATTTATCAGCGTAAACACTGATCGAAGTCGAGAACCCCAATGATTTCCCGTTTTTATACAGTATATGGATTTTCCCTACAAAAATGTAAACTTTATTCAATAATAATCCTGATAATGTCTTTGGATAAAATCATATCAATGCTCATATGAAGAGTTTCTTCTGGTTTTAGATTGTTTAAAGATTCATCATGGCTAGTCTGACATTTCGTTGATAAATCATGTTGTGTTTCTCTTTTTTTTTTTCTCTTTTTTTTTTTTTTTTTCTTTTTTTTTTTGTGGATGGTTATGGCAATTCAAGATACACCAGAACCGGACACCTAGCAAAGACTTCAACATAACTCTATGGCACTATGTTACAGAACACATCCCATTAAATCTTCCTGCCACCCACTGTGATTATTTATTTTCTTTTATAGGAGGCGTACTGTGAATATTTGAGAAGTATCAACTACATCTCTCATGCTCTGCTTGAAGATGCCACATCTAAACGTAAGTTAGTCATCATACTTAATTAAGAAATCTCTTCAACCTTTCTATTCAAATTAAATGTGTGCTTCCTTTCAGGCTTCAAAGGTTGTTTCGCAATGCAATTTATTTCCTCTGCTTTAGTCATTGTCATGTGGTGTAAACTGGCTTTCTATTTCAAGAGAGAACTTTTAAGGAAGAGATTGTATGTGTTAATGTGTCACACATTTGTGTGCTTCATCATGACATCAAAGTTAATTTAATTAACAAGACACACCGGGTCAAATTTATCTTACTTTTTGTAGATTGCATTAAATGATTATTAAAGCCCTATTAAGATAAGGCTATATATCACCTTTGTTCAATTTCTCAGGCTTATGTTAAGCTTGCCTGGTTGATTAGTGACTCCACTGTCCTACTCTACATTTAAAGTTCTGTTTTTATGGACAGAATGTGACATATGACTTTTATGCGCTTCTTCTTCTTGCAGAGGAGGGAGAGATGGAGTCGGTGGAATTGGAGAAGATGGTGAAACTAGTAGATCAATGTTTAGAGAGGGTTAAATCATGCATCATGAGGAAGCACGAGTCCCCAACAGCTGTCATTTCCTCCTCTTCTCTTTCCAGTTCCCAACAGACCGCCTTTCCAGCTATTACTGCAGCAAATAATTCCAAACCGACAGGTGAGCCTTTATTTACTTTATTCTGGGCTTTTAATAAGGGTGTATATGAAGGTGCTACTTGTATGTATTAAACATAATGACAATTCTTTAAAAAATATTATTTATACACTACCATTCAGACGTTTGGAATAATGAAGTTTTTTAATGGTTTGAACGAAGTCAGGCTGCATTTATTTTATCAAATACAGTAAAAGAAAGAAAAAAAAACAGTAGTTTTGTGAAATATTGTTTACATCTAAAATGTAATTTACTGTTGTGATGACAAAGCTGAAACTTCAGCAGTGTTCAGTTTCACATAATTAATCAGAAATCATTCCAATATGCTTAAATATTAATAATTGGTGCTTAATGTTGGAAAACATTTTTATTGCTTAATATTTTTGTGGAAACCATGATACATTTTCTTTGGTTTCAGGATTCTTTAATGAACATCATTTATTTGAAGTAGAAATCTTTTGTAACATTATAAATGTCTTACTGTCAGTTTTAAACAATTTAATGAATTCCTTTAGGATAAATTACAAATTTAACTTTTCACGTCTTAAACTTTTGAATGGTATTGTATCTCAGTTTACACAAAACTCCTCTTCCTGTAGACACACCTAATGCATCTTCATTGGTTTCTGAGACCAAAAGTAAAGAGCAGCCCACCAGACATCGCAGAGTCCTCTCTGAGGGAGGGGAGACTGACTCCCCCTTCCTGCCACCTGAAGTCTTCCAGAAGCTTCAGACAATGGATTTACAAGACAACCGAAAGTAAGTCAGTGAAATATTGAGTTTCATAACCTCTGTATACATAACAGCAGAATGTGGGAGTACCTACATAATGATGGGTACGGAGCTCAATATCATTAATCGTTCACATCTTTTTGCCAAAATATAGTATGATATACAAAGACATACGAGATAACAAACAAACACATGAGTAAATAACATTGAAAACTATACATTACTGTTATATAATTATATAGGCTAATAAATGTTTCATAAGTCATGTCTCATGATCTCAGAGCTCTACATTAAATAAAAGTGTTATAATTAACTTTAACTTGCTCCATAATGAATGCCCCTGTTTTGTTAAATTAGATTCGGAAAGAATAATATGCTTGTTTGAATAAGATACAAGATAGCCTCTGTCAAATACTTGAAAACTGAATATGATGTTTCAATTTTAATGGATGTTATTCAAATAAAGTTATTTAAGAAAGCAAAAAGCAATAATGTCAACAAGTTTCTGGATGCTGCCTCCGCAGGAAAAAGAGACCTTCAAAATTTGAAGATTTTGCTTTAAAATTGCAAAAAAAACTATTGTAAATAATTTATTATATATATCACACATTTTTTTAATGGTTCACATGATGCTTCACGTTGCACATAATTAGTTACATGCACTTCCACTGAACGTTGACCCAGTCAGTTGATCTTTCAAGGCTATCAGTTTTGTGATAGAGAACAAATCTATTCTGCATCCATATGAAGAATGTTAATAGCACATCATGTTTTTCTAGTCTCTCTGTCCCTAATGCACAGTATGTACACAATAAGAAGTTCTGTATGTGTGTGACAGGGAATTGACGCCTATTGAGGAAGCGTCACGTCTCAACCAGAAACTTAAGGCTAATTATGAGGCTCGGCTGGCAAGACTTACCCCTGGTCAGGCCACGCAAAAAACCTCATTGGTAAGTCTGGAATAAAATCATTTGCTTATGTATGCTCACTGCAGGAAAATAATACAAAAAAAATTATAATAAAAAGAAAATTTCAAAAAAAAAAAATTTCACATTGTTATTTATACCTTGTGTTCAAGAGCTTTCATAATATGTATAAAATTGTATATGTGTGTGGAAAATCCGTAAACAATGAACTCATTATTCGACCCAATTTCAGATGTTTACGCACGTGATCTGTTACCTTAATGCGCGCATGCGCAGAACACGTCAGACGCCACACCTTCTGTTTTAAATGGCTTTGCGCGAGTCACTAAACTCACGTCCATGTGTAGCGACCGCTGCGACGCCTGCTGTGGTTTTGGGAGCCAGTCCGGTGATTAGAGCCGTGAACGCAGACAAAGGCAATTCATATGTAATAATTTGAGGTCGCTATCGCAGTACTGTCGTAGTTTTAAAGAGCAATATCGCATTTACTTCTACGGTAAGTTCGTTTAAACGCACAAACAGTGCGTGGTTTCCAGTTCTCAAGAATGATCCGGAGACACAGAGAAACGCCAGTGGATATCCGTTTATACTGGAAAAAAATCAAGACATTCTGGAAGGTTCGTTTTGGTATTATATTATATATGTATTCGCGTGGTGACAAAGCAAGATACCTAATGCCTCTCAAACGAGTTACGTATTAAGTCCTTTTATGGTTTGGGTTAAAACTGCACTTTTTTGGTATGTTAAATTTTCTTCCGTTAATTACAATGAATCATTTCCGTTTAAAAATCCATTGCGTAAAATGATACAATATATGAAAATATTTTAAGTTTGAAAATAATTTCATTCTGCCATATGGCCCATCTTATCTGCTTTTACTAATTTGGCATTATGCATGCTGCTTTTTAACTTTAATAATAATTAATACAATACTTTTTGGATGTTTGACTTTTAGCTCATTTGAGATTACTTGATTATTTTAAATCCGTTTATGTGCAAATGTGTGATTTACATTTAGGGAACAACTGGTGGCCAGTTGAAGTCATTTCGTTTTTGTGGATATGGTGGAGGTTTTCTGAATATTTAGTGTTCTGTCAGTTTGTTTAATTGTGTGTTTAAAACTATATGCACTATCATGTAACTAAGTAACTTTTTAAGTAACTTTTTTTTTTAACTTTTTTTCTTCTTCCAATGAGTAAATGTTAATAAAGTTGAAACTGAAGTAATTATTTGTATAACACTGGTCTGTTTTTTTTTATCATAGACCCTCTCACTCCAGAGGCAGATGATGGAGAATCTAAAAATAGCTAAAGCCAGGCAAGATGCAGTATCCTTAAGAATTTCTGTAGGTGTGGCTTTGCATTAAGGTTCTGTTGTTAAATCAGCCTGGAATTAGGCAGGTGTTAAAATGTAGTCGTTTGTGAATCTGGTGGCCGTACTTGGATTGTTTTTCCAATCGTATCTGTTTCATTATTTTCTTTCCATCAGTAATTTCTGCCAATTAAATACACTGTTGTTGAGGTTATTACATAAGATTACCAATGGGTTTTTGATGTATATTTTAAGTTCATCAATGTTTGAACTTTGAGATGCTTTTGATGAATGAGTGACGAGTCAACACCTCTGTGACCTCCTGAAGAATTTAATGTAGCTTAAGTGAAATCGGATTCATTCTTAATTCATTCATTCATTCTTAAACATACACCCAACACATTTAAAGTTTAGTTTTTGGTTTTTCACATGTCTGCATGTGAAAAACCAAATGTTAAGTGTGTTGGTTGAATGTTTAATCAATGTGCTGTGAGCAAGGTTTGCCTTCTGCTGATAGCTTCTTCTGAGTGTGGTAATTGTTCAAATGTTTGGGAATTTTCCTGAGTTCATGCAGCTTCAAAGAAAAATGGAGGAAAGGAGACTCAGGTTGCAGGAAGAAGCCAACAGGTGAGCCTTTCTGGTCCATAGGGCATATGAAGATATTTAGCTGGCTATTTATTTGCAAATGTTGTATGAGTTTTGCCTGTTTCAAATTTGTTGTGTGTTGTGCATGACATAATACCTTGTAATAGCAAAGGCATTATCTAAACACATTTAAGATGCCTGTTTAATGCATAAATGAATACTGTGTGTTAATTTGGGCTCATGCAATTGTGTGTTTTTGCAGGAGGTTTGCAAACTGTGGGACCATGACACCTGAGGAACAAGAGCAGCGGGTTCTGTATGCAAGTGTGCTTGAATATGAGCAAGATCATGTAAGTTTATTTATATTGTAGCTTTTTAAATTATATCTTTTGTGTATTTTTGCAACTGCATATTTAACTATTTTTTTCTGTAATGGCAAAGCTGAATTTTCTTCAGTTTCACATGATCATTCAGAAATCATTCTAACATGCAGATTTGGTGCTTAAGAAACAATTTTTATTATCACAGTTGTGATGCTTTTTTCTCCAAGATTCTTTGATGAATAGAACAGCATTTATTTAAAATGGAAATCATTTGTATCACAATAAATGTCTTTACTTTTGATCAGTGTAATGCATCCTTGCTGAATTAGTGTTTATTTATTATTATTTTTTTTTAATCATGCTGACTGAACATTAGTGTATGTACACATGTATAAATAAAGATTTTATTGGTTTAATCATAGGAATGGCCAAAAGTTTGGAAAGCTAATCTGAAAAAGAATCCGAATGATCCAGTGCTGGTTTCAGGTCTCATCTCATGTCTTCTCAGGTAGGTTCATGCTGTCAGATCATCTGTAAGCATAACAGGGTTTCTTCCATATCTTGTGTCATCTGGTTCTTTTCTTTTCCAATCCCAGCTACCCAGACCATCCAGTCATGAAGTTGCTGAAGAAGCTTCAGTATCGGGTGTATAACAGACTGTATCCTATAGTGAGCCAGGGTGTTCCTCCGAACACAGCACCTGGTCGCTCACTGCCCTTAAAGCCCTCGCACAGCGCCCAAAGCCTGCTCCTGTCTGACAGTTTTATCTCTCCGCAGCAGAGCCCGCTCAAATCTGCTATGACACACAGCTTATCTGATGCCTCCATCTCCCTTTCCCCATCCCACGACCTCAACGCCAACGACACGCAGTCCGAGACCGACCCAGACGAATCCTCAACTCTGGTCTCCACAGATAGGGAGAACTCTTTTGAGGATCTAGAGAAGTTTCTTACTCAGCTGGACTGGGTTTCTTCTCACAGTGGTGATGATATGGACTCTGATGTGACCTTTGACACAACACGCGTAGACCTCAAATATCATATTAATCATCTTGAGGAGCGGGCTTTGAAGGAACATTTGAAGGCCATCGTCAAAGACATCCACAATGCTATTGGTAAGTATGTGTTTTTTCTTTTGTGATTGAGTGCAACATGTGAGTTCAGCATTTTTAGAAATCCCCTGTTATAGCCAGTGGGATCTGTATGGATGTATCATGTGTTTATACTGCGTCAGGGTGTAACCAACGCCTGAGCATCATAATCCACCATAAATGTGTTTGTAAAAAGTCCTTTTATGAATCTGACCAGTTGCCTGATTGTCTATGGTAAATGGATTTATCTTTGTGTGAAACAGATCGCCTGCTGTCTCTGTGTCTTCTCTCTTTTGAATGTCTCAACACTGCAAATTCTAAGGACCAATGTGTGGCGAGTATAGAGGAAGTCTTCTTCACGCCTATTTGGTGCCCTCTTTTGGCACTTTTTAGGTAAGTCACAAAGTAATTGTTGGAGATTTGAGTTTTTTTTGTCTTTAGGTAAATGTATGTTTATTTTTGAAAAGTCTCACGAAATCTGATGTAATTGATTAAATACAAATACATAATTAATAAAAAAAAATATTCATTTTCAACTTAATGACTAGTGTACAAAAAGAATTAGGTACTTAATCCCCTGTTGCACAGATCTCAATTTAAAATATTTTTTCTTATGTGAAGTAAATACAATATTTTAAATTTATTAATATTTAATTAATTAATATTTATTAATGTTAAATAATACAAATATATGTAATTTTGTTTTTCCTTATTCAAAAATAGAATATTCAAATAACTTGCTTTTCATGGCAGAGTTAGCCCAGTCATGTTGAATCATTATTTGAATTATCAAGACTGAGCAGTAGATGGCACTGTTAATCTAAAATTCAGTAGTCCCATCTTAATTTGTCAATTTGTATCATAGGGATTATTCTTTGGTTAGAGCATGGCTGCAAATAACCATAGTTCCTTACAACTGCTCACAAAGTCATCAGAGCACTTTCTTAGATGCTGTATGTTTTAGCAAATTGCATATAAATGATTTGGGGTTTTTTTGTGATGCTTTAGGAAGGTGCATCGAGAACGGGAGCTGGCTGTTGAGAGCAGCATGCGTCTTCATCGTAATGTTTCACCTGGTGATGTTGGTGTTCCATCTAAATTGTTCCCAAGAGACCCAGCTGTGCTGCATGGTTCCTATCCATACGAGTCAGCGGTGCAGGAGCTGAAGCTTCTGTGTAGAGACTATTGTCCTCAGAAGAAACTGGAGTGTATTGGTAAGAGCATAAATTTAAACCACAAACCCTTTGTGTCTGTCACTTTAGGGCATGTTTATACCTGGTCACTTCAAGCATTTTCTATTTCTGGATAACAATGCCCTACAAAACGCTTTCGAGAGATTCAGATTTAAATCTGATCGTTCAAAACACTTCAGGAGATGTTTTGGGATGCATTCCAGACGAACCTGGACAAGTGTAAATGCATCTGGTTGTTGAAATCCTGTGTAAATGTTACTCCTCTCCCAAACGTATAAAAAAAAAAAAAAACGTGTGTAAGCGTGTTATAGGCTATATGACGTCAGAGCAAGATATAACAGTGCTAATGCAACATGCATCGCCACAGATGAGTAGTTGAATATTTCTTCAAGTCGGCTTGCAAGGCTACAAATTAAGATGAAAGTACATTGCAGAAGCTCAACACACAATAAAATTTGAGACTAAATTGTTACGAGTGCTGATGCCGTGCTCTCCCCTTTTGTAGTCTTTGATCTTGAAATTATCTGATGATGAATACAGTGTAAGCAAATATGTATTCGTTGACGTGAAACGTTAATTTAGCAGAGTTTTTTTTGCAGATCTTAAAATTAAAGATTTATATTCTTTTTGCAGAGACACATTTGTAGCCACAAGTGTAAATGGGACTGTTTGAATAAATCGGATAGATATTCAATCACTGAAAACACATTAAGTTTTAAACGGGACCTCGGTGTCCAAATGGAATTGCAAAAATAAGATGTTTTCAATCAGGTTTACCAAACACTCATAAAAAAAAAAAAAAAATCAGCTTACAAATGGCTCGCTTCTAGCTATCTCTGTATTAAACTGGGATAGTAGAAAGTATTGTAACATTTTAGAAAACTATTCCTGCAACCTAAAAATCATGCTTTAATAATGATAATTATGAATTTAGAAGCCGTAATTGTGACTAGTAAGGTTTTTTTTTTTTTTTACACAAAAAATGGTACAAAGATCTGATAGTCTTAAATAGACATACTAAGCTGCATAGCTTAAAGACAGTAATAATTGCTCAGAAGAAAAGTAAAAATTCTGACATTGAACATTTGAGATTTGTAATAATTGATGAATGCAAAGTTGAGATGAAGAAAAATCATAGTTTTGACAGTTGAAATTAAGATGACTTGATATTATAATTTTGACATGTCATGTTTATTCCTTCACAAAATAATGCTTTGGTAAATCTTTTTTTGTTTGTGAAAGAAATCTGGTTCCATATTTTTGCCTTTTAAGCAAGGTTTTCATAAATGTAATCTTTTGGACATTGTTTGAAAACATATTCTTTTTTTCTACCCCTAAAGGGTGCATATATTTTAAATGGATAGTTCACCCAAAAATGACAATTCTTTCATCAATTATTCGCCCTCATGTCCTTTCAAATCCATAAGGCCTTCATTCATCTTTGAAACACAAATTAAGGTATTTTTGATAAAATCCGAGAGCTTTCATATCCTCCCTAGACAATAATAAGTAATGACAGAATCTTAAAATTTTGCATGAACTATCCCTCTGAAAGTGCTTACCAATGCTTATATGTACCCTTATAGTTTAAATATACACCTATGTCCTGTCACACCTTTTAATTGTTTTTTGATTTCAGTTGTTTTTCGTTGCAGTGAGAACTCTACGAATCATCTGTGGCTGTGCTGAAGAGTACTGCCTCCTGCAAGAAAATGATCCTCAGACCAAATCAGCAGCAATGTGAGTATGCACAAGTCTAAACATAACAACTATTATGTTCCTGTGAAGCTCCATCCTTTCAGAAAAGTACAACGAGTCATGAAGGAACTTTGTCAGAGTTCAGAGTCCTGAGAGCAATCTCATGCTTGTCCGCTGGCCTTGTGTCAGACTTCATCAGACCTCACGGAGGCCAAAGCTCAGCAGGGGTTCTGTCTTGACCCTCTGGCCCCCGCGGGGCGCTCGGAGCTGACTTCCTCTCTAAGTGGGTCACCCTGTCTGGAGCAGACTTTGGCCTTGATGCACTTTGAGAGAGGGTCTGAGTGTCAAATTGATCCAGTAATGCAAAGCAAAAGTGAGCCTTATCTATTGCATATAGAGACTTGCGGCTCTGCTTATGTTCTAGTTGAAGCTCATCTAATTTGCAAAACTCTTGAATTCCGGATTTACAGCATGAACGGGTGTGTTCCACCAGAGTAAAATCCAGAGACTGTGTGGGTTTGTTCAGGTTTATCAGAGTGAATGCACTTGGCTCAGATTCCCGTGTGGTAATTCTCCCACAGACCTCAGCATCTGCTCCACTCTTTTGGAAAACATCTTAAATTTCCTCCCATCTCTGCTGCGATCTTGATGGTTAAAGTGCGAGCTCACGCTAGCGTTCTGCGCTGGGAGATTATGTGGGCTGTTCTGATGTCTGAAACCTTTTGGCCCTGCTACACCCATCAACACAAGCTGCCTGTTCATCTTTCTCTCTTGATTTTGTGCTTCATTCTAGGAAGCAAGGGTAGAATGAACACTTCAGTGTCATATCTACATGTCTCTTTGCATCACAGTTTGCAGAGCGTTGGCTCGCTGGTGACGCACACGCTCAGCGTTTTTGTGCCCCATATCTGATGTAGATGCTTGTTGTTGTTTAAGCACTTGTACAATGACTCACATTTGTGTTTTTTCCTTTAAGAAAGAACATTTAGCCGATGTGAAATGTATGGAAATGTATCAACTGGTCCAGACAGTTATACATACCGTACTATTCAGTATGTCTGTGGTGATGTAATTTAAAAACCAGGGGCAAAGCAGTCTGTGTTGCAGGCAGAAGTGTAGAGTGCAGACCGTCTTGTCACAAGTATCTAATTTGCATTAATCATATTTGTATATAGGACTGCTCAACTATTTTTACATTAAATCATTTAGCAGACTCTTTTATCCAAATGAGGACAAAAGCAGTCAAAACGGAGCAATAAAATGTAAATGGGCACATAGTTTGGCTATCTAATTACACATAACATGGGTTTTTAGTTTGTCCGTTAATTTTTTTATAATAAATAGGACAACAAAAAGATGGAAAAGAGAATGCAATTGTTAGAGGGTAGTTTTTTTTATTTTTATTATTTAACACTATTTTGATATTAAGTTTGGGCTTTTAAAGAGGAAAAAAAATTGCATCGCTGTGAAGAAAGGTGTCTAAGAAAAAAAATCTATTAATTGCAAATCCCTAAATTTGTTTAAAAGCTAATTTTAATATTTATTGTTAAATATTTCTGCAGTTAAATTTTATATATTTTTTTATTAATTTAATTTATTAATAATTAAATGATAGTTATTTAATTATCAATAAACTTTAAAGCTTCCTTTTATTTTTTGGAAAGCCGTATTGTTATACTATTTATGATTTTGCTATTAGATGGTTTGGTTATACTGCCCATCCCTAATTTTCATATGTTTGTTTATTCTTACCAGAACAATGTACAGTTGCTTTCCAACGGTTTTGGTTCGTTAGCATTATTTGGGTGTATTCAGTCCCGTGCTTGAACTTTGGTTTAAAAATGATTATGCTATAAAGGCATCAGCGATCCGAAAGGAAATGTGTCATTGTGAGACTTGTCCTGATTTTGCCCTGGTAGCACAGCCAAGGCGCATTCGGGCTTTGTTTTGCTTTTAAGTTTGTGTTTGGTTGTGAGGGAGAATGAATGTCCTCATGCATGCATGAACATGAACAATTTAGCCATTCTCACCCTTTTTTCGGTTGTTCTGTTCCATTGTCTCTCCTCTTTCTCACTCGCACACTTTCTTCTCCTCCTTTCTGGATTACATTCAGTCGCACTTAAATTTATATTGATGTTTCCTTCTGCACAGCAGTCATTTCCTCTGTCTGTCCATCTTTGTATTAATCTTTTGTCTTTTCTCTAGAGGGGGTGTATTGGTCTATAATCTTTGTTTTTTCGTTTCTTACAAAGCTCATGCATTTGCTCTTTTTGTTTTTTTGCAACAAATTTCATTACCATCATCACCCTTCAAGTTCACATTGTTAAATTCAGTCCAATTTTGCCCTCGCTGAAAAAGCTTTTCAACATATGCTCAGATTTTGCCATCATTTGACATACTGTACAGGCTTGAACAAGCTAACTGCCACGTCATGCCAGCACGCCTTGAATGAGCGTTATTTTGATCGCAGCAGAAACTGTGTTGGAACAGAGATGATGATGGTATTCAGAGCTATTCTCACCTGTATGAAACATATCAGGTGTCCTGCAGTCCGTCAGGAAAGGGGACACCAAGCTATTTTCTCACGCAAATGTCCCTCCGACGCACGAATCATGGGGTTTGTCTGTTCTTCCTGAGAACAGCTTATTCTGCCAATAAATTTAATTGGATTTGTTTGTTTACTTCATCTAATCAAATTTTTTTTGTGTGTTTTTCCATGTTGTCTTTCTCAGTGGTGCCGATGACCTGTTGCCCATTCTGGCGTTCGTGGCTTTACGAAGTGAAACGCCTCAGCTGGTGTCTGAATGTGCTGCATTGGAAGAGTTCATTCACGAGGGGTGCGTCTTCAATATAAAGTGCTGTTGAACTCTATTCTCTGTTCTATTCTCTGCTGTTATGAACTGAAAATGAGACGTGGAAAGTTGTGTAGAATAGTGAGAGAAGGCCCAAACTCTACTCTACTGTGCATGTGCCTCCCATCAGGCCATGTCTCTTAACGTTCTTTTGTAAAGTCAATCTCTTTTTACATTTAGATGTTATAATGAATGACGTGACTATTAGCATGTGATATCAGTTGCAAGTAACCACAGAAGGGTCAATGAGAAAATATTTTTGTAATGCTTTTAAAGAAGTCTCTTGTGAAATATTATAATTTAAAAGTAACTTTATTTTACTATGTACCAAAAGGTCATTTAGTCTAAATGTTCAGCAGCCATTACTGTAGTCTCTAATATACTGATATGGAATTCAAAAAATATTGCTTCTCAATGCTGTGCTGTTTATGATACTTTTGAATAGTATCCAGTTCTTAGCTTTAGACTTGGCATGAAACTATCAGATCAAAAAGCAAACACAAAATTTGTAAAAGATTGTCCAGTTGATACATATATGGCTAAATGATATATATATATATACTGTATTTTTCGGACTATAAGTCGCACAGGAGTATAATTCGCATCAGTCCAAAAATACTTCATGAGGAAAAAGAACATAAGTCGCACTGGACTATAGGTCGCATTTATTTAGAACCAAGAACCAAGAGAAAACATTACCGTCTCCAGCTGCGAGAGGGCGCTCTGTTTTCAGTGTAGACTACAGGAGCACTGAGCAGTGTAGAGCGCCCTCTCGCAGGTGTAGACGGTAATGTTTTTACTTGATTGTTTTCTCTCGGTTCATGTCAAATTAATTTTGATAAGTCGCACCTGACTATAAGTCACAGGATCACATAAAACAATGAAAAAAAGTGTGACTTATAGTCCGGAAAATACGAAATATATGTATATGTGTGTATGTATGTTGTTTATGAGTTAAATTATATTGTTATAATGGGTTAAAGATCTGCAATTCCAGCCTGACTAAATATAATGCAATAGAAAATGGCAAATCTCAGACAGCCTATAAAACCCATCGACAGTCTGTCAAATCTTTGGCATCAGTTGTTGAAATTGTTGGGGTAGGTGATGCTGTTTGGAAATTTGGCTCGTCATATCCTTTTAAGTGCCAGTCTCGCTGTCATTTGGGCACGTATCAAGTATCGACAGAACACGAGCTCACTTGTTTCCAATAATCGAAATGTCTCAGATTTTGTGCATAAATATGTCAGCTAGAAAAATACCCTCCAGTCTAAACATGTTGGAATAAACCCATAAGCAAATATTACAGTTCTTGGTGATATGAGTTCAACCTTGGTGCCATCTTTTATGTTTGTTTTTTTTAGCAGAGGATATCACAACAGTGAGTGACTGTTTGACCTGTTTCCTGAGCAGCGTTATGGGTATTCATTGTCACCCCTCCTGCGCTGTACTCTTGCGTGTCTACTCAGACCACAGCCCTGAGCTCTGTTTATCAGTATAAAACTGGACATTTTTACAGGCTGGTTAGATTGGCACTTAACAAGGAATTGTGGGGATATTCTGGTTTGGGTTTTTCTCTCCCTATGAAAATACAAATAAAACCTCTTTAGATGTTTGTGCTGCTCGGTGGTTTGGATCTGAGGGTGGAACTCTTTGCAGCGTGTGAGGAAAGCTCTGATAGGAAGTGTACTCATTCTCAGGCACAGTTAACAGGTTTCCTTTCATTTGGACTATATGCATGTGTCTTAGACTGATTTAAAGGAATAGCTCATCAAATTCATTTTTTATAATTTTTTTTCTGTTCACCAACTGTTCATAATAGCAGGATTAAAAATTATCAAAAGGTACTGTGGTCCATCTCTCAGGCCATCTGAGATATAATGCAAAAATGTAAAAAAAAATTGCATTGCATCTCTTGCTCACCAATGGATCTTCTGCAGTGAATGGGTGCCTTCAGAATGAGATTTCAAACAGCTGATTAAAAACATCACAGTAATCCACCGGTTTTGTGAAGCGAAAAGCTGCATATCCAAGACATTTTCAACTTCAAACCATTGCTGATGGCTAAAATATGAGTTCTTTATCCAAAATATTGCTTTCTCCAGTGAAAAAGTATTCTTGTCTGAATCAGGAGAAAGATATCAGATCTAACATGCAGCAGAAGCAACGGTTTTAAGTTAAAACACCTTGATGTATGTGTTTCTTTCAAACGTACAGCTTCCCAAGATGTTAATTGATGGACTGGATTCTTGTGGGTTATTGTAATTTTGTTTTTACTCTGACGGCATTATTTATGTCACTGCACTGGTGAGCAAATGAGGTAATGCTCAATTTCTCCAAATCTGTTCTGATAAGGAAACAAACTTATCCACATCTTGGATGACCTGAGCATGAGTAAAGTTTCAGCAAATGTTGATTTCTAGGTGAACTATTGCTTTAAATCATATGAGAGATTTGTTTTTTATACAAATTTAAGCTTTTTATTGATCATCTGCCCCTCAAGCAAGTCTCAAATGAAATATGACTTTATGGCACAGGTTTAAAATGACTTGAGGGCACAAAATGATTGTGTTTGAGCAAACTTAGTTTAATGAACCGAATGATCTGTCTCATACTGTCTTTTTCATTTCTCCCTTCCTTTCTCTTCTCTCATCACATTCCCTAACATGTTACACACTGGCTCTTGGCTTCAGCTTGATCTCGTGTCTTAGTCTCATTAGCAGATGGGTTCACTTGAAGTTGACCCTCAGTGGAAGAGATCTTGTTTTCCCTTGTGAGCCGAAGCGTTAATGAAGTGTTTATTTATGTCTACAGGTATCTGATCGGAGAGGAAGGGTACTGCCTGACGTCAATGCAGAGCGCGCTGACCTACGTTGAGTCATTGCTCTCGGGTGGGGCTCCACCCCCCGGCTGCCAAAGCCACCTGGCGTAGGTAAAGCAAGTCATAAGTTTATACTCTGTGATACACACCGACTCGAAACCAAGTCAGCTACCTACATGTAGGCTACATAGATTACCATCCCAATTCATAATTAGATGAAAATCTTTGTCATTTTTTTTTCTTCCTTTTTCACATTACCAAAAAAAAAAAAAAAAGATCTATTTCAAAGGACGTTCTTTTTTTTTTAACTTTCTATTTATTTGAAAATAACAACAAAAAAATCCCTGTTACTGTCGGACAATGTGACAGTTATCCATGTTTATCCAAAGGTTTTACTTTGCAGAGTGTGGCGTCTTTACAGCTGTCACTTACGCTATCGCGTCTCATGTTGAAATGTGTTCCTCTTTCATCATCCATCACTGAACAGCTTAAATGAAACCAATAGAATAGGAGGGGCTGGGCGGTACCCTTGGATCACAGCCAGATGTGTTGCTCTTACCTTGATGGATAAATTACATTGACCTTGCTGAACTTTGAACTTCACTTCTTGAAGTGAAATGTTGCTGTTTGTTTTTGCCCACAGGGTGAAGTTTCTATTCAAGGTCACGTTACTGATATAATAATAGTCTACGGTGGTTTAAGTTCTAATTAGATTAGCCAACGGAGACTGCTAAATGTGCCAAAACGTCAAACAAGCTCCCAGCCAGAGTGGTGCAGAACACTTTCATTTGCTTTTGCTTCTCTAACAGTCTCTAATCTTAGAGTAGCTGGCTGGCTTGCATGGTTCTTGTTCATCCAGTTTAATTAGAGCCGTTTGTGTTTTGGTTCTAGGTGCCTTAGCTGACGGAAAGATCTCATCGTGTTTGACAGTCCTCAGGAGTTGGTCTATCTCCTCTGCTCGGCCTTTTCAAGTCCCAAATCAGGCCAGACTTCAGTTCTGTTCAAATCTTCCCCACCTACTGCTTTTGAAGGGACTGGAGAAGGTTATTCGCTGTGTTTGGGCACTACAAGGGAGGTTCATCCGCATGTTGTTAGAATTATGATTAGTATTTTAGCCCAAGCAAAAAAAAAAAATGTATTTATGAGACTGAATGGGATTAAATGAGCCAGATGTTAGGAAAGGATTTGTGGAAAGGTTAGTTGAAATGTGATTATATTTTTTTTATATATCTATACAAATGTCAATGTATCCCATTGATTTCTTTCTTTTGTTTTTTTTTTGGTCATATATATTTCTCAGATCATTTTATCAATGCAAATGAAAGACAAAAGCACTACTAGCATTTATCATCATGTAACACCCTATTTATTAAACCATATAAAAAGAGACACTAGTTGAGTTTTTGTATTATTTTAGCTCAGAGTTTTAGCCATTTTGAGCTTTTTGTACTGTTGTAACATAATGGAGAAAAATTGTTAAAGGATCTGTTAAACGTTTATACTCCGAGCTCTGCATTTCTCTTGCAAGTAAATATACCACTAAGCGGACAGGCATCATGTTCTTAAGCAGTATAGGTTTTATCTATTTCTTTTAAAATATCTTAATTTGTTATTTAATTGCTTTTCACTCTAATAGTCAAAGTAGTGAAATCAATGTGAAAAAAAAAAGTTTGGATGTGCAAGAAACATTAATGCTGCTGAACCGTCTGTCTTCAGTTACTGAGGTTGAATAGGAAATGGGAATAATAAAATCATTTGTATGAGCAAATGCATTAATGTATATATTTCTATGTTTTGTCTGAGCAGAATGTGTGTGTTTGTTGCTCAAGATTTGTAATGTGAATGTAGCCTGAATGTCTTTGTTTCAGAGACAGCGGCCGTGTATTTTGTTTTGTTTTTACAAAACCTTCCCAAATTCTTCGTACCCGATCATTAGGATTGGATAATGCACATGGGCATGGTTTAAAAGTGCACAGCATGTGAATTTTCTAACAATAAAGACATATGTAACCCTTTTGGGTGGTTTTGTTTTCCTCTTCTTAAATCTTCCATGATTTATAATACCTTTCGATCGATTGTTTAAAATTCAAAAGGCGGGGAAATCGTTGGGAGAAGCGATTGCTCAGAGGGAGGCCGAGTTCCCTGATGGGCAGATGGCTGGATTGTTCCGAAAGTTTCCGGGCCTAAGGAGAAAACATGCCACTCTGAATCAGGAGGCTTAACCTCTGTCCTAGAATACCCTCTGTGTGGATGACGATTACTCTAATGGCTTCACTGTGTGACTTTGTCTATGGGCGGCCTTTTAAATCTCTTCCAGTCCACTTGTCTTGTCCCTCTACATAAATGCCCCAATTCCTGTCTGTGTTTTGGAGCTGGCACCCAAAATAACCTGTGACAAGCCTCGGGGTTAAACACCAAAACACAGCAAGAGTGGTTAGGGAAAGTTTGCAAACCCTTATCTGTATGCATTCAATTTGATCTATAAAAATGGACGATTAAATTGTGCAAAATTGCATATAAAACATTAACTATTCAGTCTCCCTTTTTGTGAGATTTTGCATCCCTGACAGTTTCTCTTTTTAACTGTTTGTAAAATTTCAATGAATTCACCCAAAACTGAAACCTGTTATTCACTCAACCTCATGTCATTGAGAATATCAGTTTTTTGTGCTCCAATGAAGAAAACCAAATCCGTTTGGAATGACATTAGAGTGAATAAATAATGACCGTTTTCATTTCGTGGTGAACTCACGTCAAGTATGAGTTCGGAGTTTGAAAATAATTGATGAGAAACAATGTCTTTCTGGCGCTCAAAGTGTACCGTCTCACGAAAAGGGACATCATTGGTTGCCAAAGTGGATACTTTGTTTTCCGTTGTTTTCAATTTTTCAATTCCCAAACTATTTTTGAAATTAGAACTCCAAGCCAGATTTTAATGAAATCCAGGCGACTGAAGTCATATCACACCCTAGGCTTTGTGGCTCAGGTCACGTTGTTTGCTACTTCAAAGAAACTAGGAGTCTGGGAGATTTTCTATTTTTTTTATTGTTATTTTAATTTCCTCAGACACTCAATATAAATGTGCCCATGAATTGTTTTCATTTAGACATTTCAAGTACTAAACGGAGTAACAGAGACTATGTTTTGGTGGTGTGAACAGAATTTTTTGGTCTATACTTCAGATTTAAAGGGATAGTTTACCCACCCTCCTGTCCTTGCCAACCTATAAGGTTTTCCTTCTTCAAGAATATTCTTTTTTTGTTCCACAGAAGAATGTAAGTCATACATGTTTGGAATGACATGAAGGTTAAAAAAGTTTCAATTTTAAGCAATCTATCTCTTTAAGAAGCTGATGCAAAGCAAAACCACAGCCTTCTCACCTCCATTCCTTTCTTCACTGATTCTTTTAATAGCAAATTTACATTCATATCACTAAAGCGTTTATGCAAATATCATGATAACAAACAAACAAAGTCATCCAGTTTTAAGGCCAGCCATTTCTAAAGCCCTTGCCCCCTTCACACACTTATTATGGACCACACGGCTGGGAATAATTGGAGCCATGGAAGCAACAGCCAGATAAGTTTTGAGTGAACAAGGGCAGGGAGTCACGCTACGGGGATGCAAGTGTGCCAACAACCTGCCATGTTTTTTTACTTTCTCTAACCGTGGAAAAGACCAAGTTTGTTTTTACATCCGTTCTCACACGTGTCTCTCTTCTTCCATGTCAAGCTTACATATCTGGGGCTGCGTTTACGCTCCGCCGCACTCCAAAGCATCTGTGCCATTCCACTGCTTGTTATATTGATTCGTTCTGAGCACAATGAGTATTTCAAGGCTATGACTGTACTATGACAAAGCTGGGGATTTGCAATACAGAAATGTTTTGTTGACATGCAATTAAACAATACACGCATACTAACAGGATGAAGTTAATACAGAGGAAAATCTGATGGGCCTTGCTTACAGACTGCCCTCCAAGATAACAGTTTTTAGATCGGCGGGACAGCTAACGGGGAAGACAGTGTGGGACGTTTTGCGGCGCTCTATCAGCGTAGCCATGGCTTCCCCTAAATCCAAGTGGTTCAGGTATCCAGGGGCCATTCGGTCTGGGGCCGCCACACCCGTATTGATTTTCACCTGTTGGAGGATATGTTAAAGATGAAAGGCATCATAGAGGAACAAATACGAGGAAATACTTTCATGACATTTAATTAAGCACGTCTTAAGCGAGTGTGCATGTCATGGTCGGAATATAACCCCATGAGCTTGTCGTTGTGTTGAGGAGAGTTTGCTGAGACACACCTGGTTGAGTTTGCATGGCACGTCTGGATACTCCTCACGCAGAACCTGACAGAACGCCAGAGCGCTGGCTGCCCCCACGGTCAGGAACCCTGTGCCCGGCATGAGCAACTTCTCTCCAGCACCTCCTGGATAAGCAGGGGGAGTCATTCACTTTTTTTTGCCACATCTGCCTGCTTAATGGTCAATGGATTGAGAAAATTCACTGACCATTAAATTCTATTTAGATTTTTTTATGTTTTTTCATCTTATAGAAATCTCTCTCTGAAAATATGTGTATATCCGTATGTATATGTGAACCTGGAGCACAAAAGTCTAACGTCGCTGGGATATTTTGTAGCAATAGCCAACAATACACTGTCGGTCGAAATCAGCGTTTTTTTCGTTTATGCCAAAATCATAAGAATATTAAGCAAAGATCATGTTCCATGAAGATAATTTTTTGATTAGTAATATGCAATGCTTTTTTTACTTTTCTGGTCAACTTTTAAGGCTATTTCTTTTTTTTTTTTTTTGCACCCTCAGATTCCAGGATTTTCAAATAGTTGTATCTCAACCAAATATTGTCCTATCCTAACAAACCATGCATCAATGGAAGGTTTATTTATTTAGATGTCATATGATAAATGACAATTGACCCTTATGAATGGTGTTGTGGTCCAGGGTCACATGAATGTTCCATTTTCTTCTATTTATTTCCACTGGTCTTGACCAGACAAAACCAGACGTTTCTACTAAATAAAAAATGTCAATTGGAAAGGTTCCACCATGGAGGATAAATGTTCTTCAGGTTGCAAATGTTTTTACTCTTTCTGTCTTTCATTTTTATTTTATTTATTTTAATTATTATTATTTTATTTTTATTTTTTTGCAGCGATGGCAAACAGCTCTCAAAAGAACTGTAGTGTAAAGATCATTTTAATAACCTGACTTAATTTTTTCCTAACGAACCTGTTGTGCAATAAAAGGAGTACCATGAATGCTAAATGTTCTTCATGGAACCATAAAGAACCTTTAATTTGAAAAATATATGCATTGTTGCCGTTCCTAAAAATGTAAACACCTATCTGACCATTGATTTTGTTTTATTGATTTGTGTCTTGAATTTGCTGAGCGATGAATGTGAACTCAATTAGATTTTTTAATGGTCATTTATATACACACACAATTATTTTCCACATATTACTACATAATTTTAACCAAATTTATGTTTTGGATGGCAAAGAATGATGTACCTGTGATGAACGTGTAGGTGCAGTTAGGATCATCTCTCACCAGGGGAAAGAACGCTTTCCAAGACACAAAGGTGCTGAAAAGCAGAGTCTCAATAACCTGTTTATCAAAAACAAA
This sequence comes from Carassius auratus, assembly GCF_003368295.1. NCBI lineage: Eukaryota > Metazoa > Chordata > Actinopteri > Cypriniformes > Cyprinidae > Carassius > Carassius auratus. The sequence goes on from NC_039260.1 coordinate 6,933,128, forward strand.
GAGTTTTGAGCAATCAAGTGATGAGGGATCATTTGGAGAAGCAGACCCAAGGATGAAAGCTGCATTATAACTCAAAATGGGATGGCGAAATGTTGTGTGTCATATAAGCAAGTGTAAAGAATCGCTGAAAGGGATCAATACTGAGTTTACTATTGTAGTGGGGTTGCAAGGGTATAAGCTGCTCTCTCACCCAGTGCAGTTCTTTGAGGGGTTGGGTGTGAGGTGGACCTCCCTGCCACCAGCTGAAGCCAGAGAGGACACCACATCTGTGATCTTACCCACAGACTTGAGCAAGGCCTGTTTCACCTCCTCTACTCCTTCTTCTGAGCCTGAGAGATTAGCAGAGTATTTCATCAGTCACAGTCAATCCAAAATCAATGAGACCTAGAGTTGCAAAGATAAAAAAATAAAAACATGCAAAAAAATACTAACCAACGTTCCCCACTAAAGTGGTCAGGTTACTTTTTGTGCTAGGTGAAACAAAGTCCTTGAGTTTTTCCAACTTGCTGCTGTCTCTGGAGATCACTGCAACCTTGAAACCTAAATGAGTGTTTGCATAGTTACCACACATGCAATGCAGAACTTTCAAAAATACATTTATGCAAAGAATTTTATTTTTTCAGTTTTTTAAGTTAAAGAAAGAAATAGTTCAATCAGTTTAGAATCAAATTACTGAATCAAATTTGAGATCTGAATTTAAACTCAAAACATCTAATAGTGGTGGATATATAGTTTTCCTAATCATAACTGCACTGAAATACAATACTTATAAATACAATTTTAAGGAATATGTTTTGAAAAATCAGAGCTGGCCAGTTGAGGGCGTTTTCTTATTTGCTTATTATTAATAATAATAATAATAATAATAATAAATAGTTACTGTTGCTATAATTAATTATAAATAATATTTCTGATTTTTAAAAATAAAAATAAATGCTTACTATTATATATATTTAGTGTAAATACTTAATATGCTCTTACCTCTGTCCAGGAGAGCTTTCACTATCCCGGAGCCGACAGTTCCAGCTCCACCGAGCGCTAAAACCACCCTGTCCCCGTTTGACATCGCGCACACAACCGCTGCAGCAGTACACACGTCTGAGATTGATTATGCTTTATGGGCTTCATGTCTCATGCTGCTCAAGATCTTTAAATCAAACCGCAGCAGGAACGCCACGCCCCTTTCATAATTACACGCCCACCTAATTATGCATTCCTTTATTCTTTATCACAAATAAATTACAGTTCCAAATAAATAATTTTACAGGACAATTATAAATGTTGAACTGAAAAAAATCCTTATAATGTTATTAATAACAGTAATATCATATTTCCAGTAGAAATGGTTCTAATAATTAAGTTTGATATCAGGGTCAGAACCGTTTTTATACAGTCTATGGTCAGAACTGATGTGACCAACAGTGTCTATCATATATTACAGCGCCCTCTTGTGAACAGTAACTGTCACACACACTAAATTGTGTAATCATTGCAAAGTGCACATTGAGAATTGTATAAACTTCGAGCAAATTTGTATAAATTATTTTATTCACAAAATGAGAGGAATCTCTGTTTATTAAACTTGGGATAAGAAATAGTGATCTCAAGATTGATATGGAATACGTTTAATATATATAAATATATATATTTTGTTACCGATTTTATTTCATAATTTTTTTACTTTATTTATTTTTTTATAATCTTATATTTACTTAATTAATTTTTTATGTATTTGTTAGTTGATACAAATTTGACGACATTGCAGCCCTAAAACAATTCACGTGAGGCGAACACGGAAGTGATGTCAAAAAAAAGTTTCTTCACTAGGAAACAACGACGTTCTTCAAAGCAGTGTTTTGTGTGTGTTTGTTGGGCGTTGAACGTTGATCAGGTAACACATTTAGTTTATTTAATTCGTACTGTCTAAAGTGAACGGCGTTAGTGTGTCGAGAGCTTTGTTGTTTTAATTTGAACGAGTTAGTTTAGAAAAATATAGGTGGCGGTGGTTTTGTTTGGCACAAGATACACAGTGTTTAAAATGTAGCGTAGTTTATGTTATTTATTGTCCAACAATGTGATATACATTAAATATTCATTTAAAAATCTATATTTTATAACTACAGAATTCTTTAAAACGGTGGTTGTAGATAATCTGACGAAACTGTAATTTCGATCTTGGAAAGTGATCTTGGATCACTTTCACTTTGTTGTTTTATAAGTAGCATTAGAGATGGTTTTTAATAGTCTAAGTTTCCACTTATATATTCAATTACTAGTCATGTTGAACGCAATTTATATATATATATATATATATATATATATATATATATATATATATATATATATATCATCTCTAGATGACATTTTCATATAGTAGTTTTTAGTTCTCTTTACCCGACTGTGCACGTTAATAAAGTAATGCAAAATAGAAACGTGATTGTTTGTTTAGATCTCTTGTGATTATTGGCATGTTTAATGATTATAAGTTGGTTGTCAGTAAATAAACGTACAATATTGTTTCTTCTAGGATGAATTCTGCTCATAAAAAGACAGCGGATGGTCTCATCAATAGGTACCAGACTAACTTGGAGAGAAGAATTGAGAAGGGGGATCAAAGTTTGGTATGCAAGGATGAGGATTTTTGTAAGGAAGTTGAGATGCTGCTTCACAATGGCAATGCCCAGAAGATGCACAATCTACATGGATTAGATTCACTGGCAGTGATGGAAAAGTCTCTCCATACATTTCTCTCTAAAACTGGCCAAATGAGGCTTGAGAAACTTTCCAAGGCGTTTGAAGTGTTGGAGCTCGCGGCATTAAATCTCTACGCCTACCCCTGGAGAAGAGAGTATAGAGTGGTAAAGGTATGTATGTGGAAATACTGGTGCCCCACCTTCAGATTTCTATTAGTTTCAATGACATTTTGTTAGTTTTCACTACCTTAAATAGTCTCTTTCTCCTCACCAGATGTTCTCAGGTATGTTCACCCATTTGATCAAACCTGCACTGACACTTCAGCAGGCTAAAGAGCTGTTTTGTTTGCTTGGATACCAAGCTTCAAGTCCTAATGAAGAAGAAGAGCTGGTGCTGAACTCCAAACTAGTTCCTGCTGATGTTTTACTCAGTCTTGCATGTGGTTTCTTCATTGCTCGGATGGAATGCCAGCTGCTACTTTCGGCCTTGGGCTCTGTGGACAGAGATGTGGAGTGGGTTCTACGGCTAGTCAAGGAGAGGCAGGCAGGCCACAGTCTTCAGATAGCATTAGAGAACACCAAGAGAAAGTCAAATGCTATTAGTATTTCAGACACCATCCTGACTGGTGGCATAGACGCTGAGCTGGATCTGTACACAGAGCAGGCAGATGCTTCTCACTTGATGTCCATTTCTGATTTGCCACCTGACTCTTCTTATATGCAACCAAAAAAGAAGCCTTTAAGCAAGACTTTACAGAGAGAGCCCTCACAGTCAAACATGGGGAATAATGAGGATTCAAAGCAGGGAAACTCACTCATCAGTCCAGGTTTACTGGAAAGATTTGCTGAAGATCAACTTGAAGGTGATGCCGAGAGACAAGCAGCAGCAAAACTGTTGTGTGAGTGTATCACTCCAGATCAGTTATATATTTACGAGTGTGAAAATTGCAAAGACATGCACAGTTCACAGTGTTCTCATTACAGAGAGTGCAAAATTAAAGGACATACTTTAGCACTATGCTCAGACAAAGTTGAAGAGCTTTATTCAACACAAGACCAGATTAGATTAGCAAAGGAAAAATCAAAAGATTCCCTGAAAAAACATTTTTGTATGGATGGTTCTACTTCTGATTCATTTTTGGTGTGCTATGAGTGCCAGCTGATCCATGACCACAACTGTAATATTATTCAAAAGTGCAATTTAACACAACACAACGTGCAACCAACAGGAAAAATACAACCCCCTCAAGGAGAAAAAGCGAATAGCCAAAAGAGGCACAAAAGTATTTCTGCTGCACATCATCAGCAGTTCTCCCAGGAAGTGGGTGATTTAGAAAGTCTAATACTGTATCACGATTATTGCTGGAAGGGTGAACAAACTTTGCCTGAAACTGTATGCCTCACTTGTAAAGTCTTTCATTTCTCTGGGTGTCCTGGTGGAGTACACTGCTCTCAAAAACACAACATTCAAAATGTTAAAAAATTCTGTGTCTCTTGTTGGGACCATAGCAACTTGCAGGTATGCAGGTATTGTGGTGATGTGTATTGCAATCTGTGTTGCTATAAATATACCATGATGTGTAAGTGTGGAAAGTCTTTCTTCAGACCTTCCTCTGTTTAAAAACAACTGTCAGCGTTGACCATGTCTGGTTGAAGACACTGTTTTTAATCTCCAAATTAAGCCTGTTATTATTTTGCTAGTTGCACAACAAGTCTGAAATACTTGGAAATAGAAACATGACAATCTATTACACTTTTGCTTTTTGAAATCAGCAATGTCTTTATATGGTATTAAGAGACAAATATTACAAGAAAGTAACAAAGTTCACTGTAGACTTGACTATCTCTTTCTAATCTATATGTCATACAGTAACATGGCTTGTAACTTTTATTGGTGAGCTTGTGTGATGGCCACTCCAATATTTGATGGGTTCAGACAGTTATTGGTATTAATGTGTTTTGGAAAATTATGGCTTTCTGTCTTAGCAACAACTCAAACCAATAACTGTGGTTTAGAGTGATATACTGCCATATAATCAATAAATAAAATGTACATGTCTGGTATTATGATTGTTTAATGGAATTCATGCTTGTTTATTTCAAATTAAATTCTAAATATTACTATTACACATATGTACTCTCATATTTATATGTCCTTTTAAACTGCCTAAAATGTCCAGGTTTTGGCTTTCTTCTTTAACCGATGTGTTCTCTATAGTACATATGTACATGTATTTGCATTGCTTTGACTGTACTCTGTAGATCCCACCTTCTTGCGTGCCATGATTGGTCGATTATGTACAATGCCTGCACACAAATGGTTGAAATACTTTCATTCATTATCATCAGAAAGTATGAAAACTATAGGAAAACAAAACTTAAACCTGAACAGTTTAAACAATTTTGAAACAGTTTAGAAATAAAAGGACATAAAAGGTCACCCTATATTACAAAAAAATGTCATACTATTACAGATGTTGTTGTGGTTATTTCCAAATGCTATCTGCATAGCCAAAGTCTAATCTAGTTTGCTTTTAAATGCTCAATGAGAAAAATAATTTCTTGGTTTGACTGTCACATGTGATTAAATGTTTGTTTTTGATAACACAGGAGTGACAAGAACATCTATTTTCTCTGAATCCAAAAGGTTAGGTTGCAATGAAGTTCCCAAAGCTTTATTCATTATACTCTTCCCATTTTACATTGATGAAGGTTTTACTGTCCATGCGATCGATATATAACACTCCACTAAGGTGATCCATTTCATGCTGCAGTATTCTGGCTGGCCATCCACTCGCTTGCCAGCTGACAGGCTCTGCTTTCTCATTAAGACCTTTCCAAAGAAGAAAAACATCTGTTTTGATTTGATACTTTCAGAGAATAATACATGTTTTTTAGATGGCATTTTATTTCACTTTTACCTGAGACTTCCACAGACACGTAGCGTGGAACAGATGCTGAAAACCCACAGATGCTTTCACAGGCCTCTTGGAAGATGACGGTGCGTCCATCTAGTACACGTAACTGTGGGTTTACAAAAATCATAAGAGGCACTGCCACCAGACCCCGAGCTTCAACAGAAGCGATTGAGCTATCCTCCAGCATTTTCTTTGGATACTCCAAGGCTAGTATTTGTAGAGGAACACCAATCTGGGGTGCGCTCAGGCCGACACACTCAAGCTTCCTCATCACCTTGACTAGGGTCTTTATGACTTTCTGCACTTCTGGGCTCTGAATGGCTCCGGGTTCCACCACCGCAGCCTGTGAACGTAACACAGGATCTCCAACCTGACACACATGATCATATGGAGGAGCTGGTGCACCTTTGACTTTCCTTTTCATGTACTGTAAGTATGAGCGCATCTTGATGTTGGTAGAATGAGCACGTGGAGAAGTGGTACATGTCAATGGTGACCAGGGCAAAAGAATCCTAACTGGTTTGGAAAGAACATGATTTGTCTGACTTTTAAAGACACAGTGTGAAAATGTCCTGCAGTGCCTCAACATGACTGACCGAAAAGCTTCTCTCGTCACCTGGGGGAAAAAATTTAACCAAATACAAAATAATTAATAATGCAATGAACATGCATTTGGCAACTATTGAATAAGTTTTGACTTATCAAACTGAATCCACACTTAAATTTACAAATATATAAATAAGCATTAATGCATTTTTTAAAAGCAGCTATATTAAATAGGAGTTAAATAAATGATCAAATGTTATCTCTAAGTTATATATTTATTGATATTAAAATTTTTCCAATGACATGACCAAACTATGATTTTAACAAACAAAAAAAAGGATTCAGTCACTTTTATGAGCAAGTGTCAGTACTCACCAGCACTCTAATAATTCCTTATGTTAATAAATAATTCGAATTTCACATGGAAATATATTTAAGCAGTTAGAAGCATTTCAATGTGAGGATCATAAGGTGAAGACAGACCATTCCGGAAAACGTTGCTGACACCGAGGACGGTTTGTCTTTTCTTCAAAATAAAAGTAACCGGGTGAAAATAAAATAGTAGAATTATTTATTTATAATGGGGTTTATTTTAAAGCAGCTGAGATGAGACATTTTTGAAAAGTTTCAAACTGAAACAACACTGACAAGAAAAGAAAAATTATTTATTTATGTTACATTTTTCCTTAACGTTTACAACTTCCTGTCACATGATATAGTCAGCTGTTTACACGACCCTCCTCCGGTCATATAAAGGCATTAATCAGCGATCTACGTTTTTGATCAAACAAATATTGCCATTAACAGAACCTTTTATGGTTACTATATGAAAATATTTTTTTCCTCGTAAGTAATTAACTTACCTGTTTTTATACAGTCTATTGTAATTACTCATGGCAGGAGAATAACGTTGTCTTATACAATTTTATGCTGACAGTTATTTTTAGTCTGAGTTTGGATAAGGAAATTTATTTTCTCTTAAAATTTGGATTTGTTATTCATAAATGAAAGTGAAATTAATTAGGAGGCAATCACGTGTTTGTATCGTTGTAGTAGGAGGACAGATATCCAGAGTACGTACTACATCCGTGATTCGATGAACATGGCGCTGGGCAAACAGGCCATCGGTGGACTTTAAACAAGAGGAAATTTCGGGATAACTTCGACATCGTAGCATGCACGTGTGAAATGATCTCAATCTCGATATACTGGACCACTTGTTCTGCTTCATTGATGACTACGAGGCGACAGATTGAGTGCAACACATCCAATTGCATTCATAAACATTTCTATAGGACTTCAAACCCCTGAGCATTCAGTGTTTGGATATTTAAACAAAAAAGCATTGTTTTATTGTGGATGGCATCCTTGCACGACCAAATGGCTGCAACTGGAAAAGTCAAACCGAGTAAAGATCTGTCCCAAGGCGTTGAGAGGTTAAAAGAGGAGCACAAAAAGGTCAGGAGTAAAGTTTATTTCATTTAACGTTAAGTTACCACCAGTGCATTCCTGCAGATATCACAGTTTAATGTCCATGCACGTGATCAATCTTCAGCATTTATGCATTTGTCGTATGTTTATGTTGGTTTTGCAGGAACGCGTTTCCTTCTCTGGAAAGTTCTGTGTGTGTCACGTGTTGCTGTTTTCTAGATTGTTACAAACTGTTATTTTGCATTAGTGTATGTGTTTCTTATACTTTGTAATTAAATGCACGTGCATATTTATAAGCAATGTATCTCAGTGGTTATAACAGTAAATTATTAATGTATAGTAGCTACAAAACAACCTTTGTTCCAGCACGTTTTCCACGCTGCAAAAGCTTATAGTACTGTTGTAACAGTAACGTTAGGTAGTTTACATGCTGTGAAATGACTCCATGTGAAGGTAAGGGTTAACTGACCTATTTATGTTTGCATGGTATTTTGAGTGACATTAGTAGGTGAAAGGCAAACAAACAGCGTCTTTTACCTGTGTGTTGACATTGGAGGATAAACCTCAGCTAGCCACATATGAAAGCTACATTTGTGCTGCTACATTTAAAATCAACAAGACTGAAAGATTTTTATTTAGAAGATCTGGAAAGTTCTGTGTTGCACTGCCCTCAGCAACACGTCTTTTAGGTAGAGAGAGAAAAAGAAAAGAAAAAACATAATGCATGTCTGCTCATGCTTTCAGACATGCCTTCTATTGTTGTATTGGTGGGTGAATCTCTTAAAGGACATATCCTGTTGGACCTCAATAAGAAAGAAATTCTCTTTCTGTATTTAGATATCTTGTATGTTTTAGTAGATCATTAAAAAAAAAATTGACATACAAGTACATTAACCTTTAAATGTTGGTTGTCATAATGCCGAAAACGATATCCTTCTTATTGCTGTAAATAAATAAAAAAATCATTTTTAATGATGGTTGAGAGAGTGAGAGAGATCAAAGTGAGTTCCAATAATAATAATAAAAAAAACTCTAGGGTATGCAATGTATAATGTAAAATATATGGCAAATAATGCTAATGTACTTAAAAAGAGTTTAATTTTGTGCAATGGGACTTATTAGCTTAGTCTACAGACTCTTATTGACATAGACATTGCCATAAACATGCATTACAGGGTACCTTGTCCTCAATATCTCATTCATTCTCTCTATAATGTCCAATTCACATTACTAGAATAATGCAGATAGTTTAGCAGTGATTGTCACTGGTTGTCTGTGGCATTTTGGGAATCTCAGCTGTTATGAAATGACAAATTGTGTCTGTTTCCACAACAGGTGGTGAAAGATTGCAGAAGTCAAATTGAGCACTGGTGGGTGTCCTCGTGCAATTTAACATGTCTCGTTTCAGACATGCATTACGTTATTATCAATGTATCATTTCAGTGTTTCTCAGGCTGGGACTATTCATTGAGGCATGTAAGCTAGTCATTTGTTATACATTGGTTCCTGAAGGTTTACATGTGGAATGGAAATGCTATTTATATTGTGAATCACTGTATAAATGTTGATGGTTATGAAAGATTCCATAGGCTTTTGTTATATTCCTTTTTCTATTTTAAAAAGATTGTCAGTAGGTGGAACAAAAATAGCACTTGTATATCAACAAACCAACAATTTCCTTTTAAGCGATTCATTTTTCTCTCTGACTGTCAGGAAAAAAGTGGAAAATGACTATGAATCTCTTCAAGACCGCCTCAGGACTTTGCCTGACAAGTTGTCTTATGATATTATGGTATGGTGGCACTTTTCAATTAAAGACGCACCCAAATTAATCTTCACACAAACATTTTTTATGCCTGAGCAACAAAATATTAAATTATCATCAGCGTATTATTCACACCGTTTTAGCTTGTTTTAAGACCTGTTTACATCAAGGATGATAGGTATAACTATAAAGTTTTAATAATCATTGTTATTCTACGAGAATAGGAAAGTTCACACACGACTATTATGATAGTGACATAAAGAAGCAATATAGTTGGAATCACTTTGAGCAATTGTTTCTAGCTGATGTACAACAAAAACATTAACAGCCAATCAGAGCTTGAGCATTTAAAGTGACAGGCAGCATAATTTCAGTGTGCGCTTTAATGCATGTGGCAATTGATTTGGTGCTATTATAGTTATCATTCTTGGTGTGAGCAGGCCTTTATTTGTCAGATTTGAAAATGAAGAAAGTAATGTCACTGTGTCACTGTTACTTTAAGCCCTGATTGTTTCAATGTTTTTTTTTAACATGATAGGTACCATTTGGACCCTTGGCTTTCATGCCGGGAAAGCTAGTTCACACTAATGAGTTAACGGTGCTCCTCGGGGATAACTGGTTTGCAAAGTGTTCTGCCAAACAAGCTGATGCTCTTGTGGAACACAGAAAGAAACGTGAGCTCATTTTTATTCTAATAAGATTTTCCACTGACCAATTTTGAATAATCCATACAGCTTGACCTGATGTGTTATTTTTCCAGATGTCAACAATACACTAGATGACTTACAGAAAGTGATGAAGAACTTTCAGAACAGAGCCGACTTTACAGATGATCTTGAAAAATTGACTGGTGTAAGTGTCCTAACCATGTGTGACCTCATATTGAGGTTTTCTCCTCTGGAAGAAACAATCAAGTCTACCATTTTTTTTTTTTTTTTAAATAACAGGATACTGGAGATTTTGCAGACATTAGAGAAGAAGTTATAAATGAGGAAGTAGTCACCAAAGGTAATTCTAGTTTTCATGTTAACTTCTGTGTTTTAGGGTTGTTTTATCTTCTGTTGATCATTTACCCCCCTATTGTGCTTTTACAGGAAAACATCGTCTGGCCCACAAACCCAACTCTAAACCTAAACAGGAGTATTTGTTGAAGCTGGAGGAGGAAAAGGAGAAGAATGAAAGTGAAGAAGAGAGAGCGACAGGGGTGCTATCAGAGGAGGAGCTGTGGGCTCGACTTGATGAACTAGAACGTCAGGAGGAGCTTCAAGATAAGAGATACCGGTAAAATATAGAATTTCCACTAAAATATTAAGCTGCACAATGATTTTTGACATTTGTAATCATAAGAAATTGATCTTGATCAATAAATGATTTGTGAAGGATCATTTGACACTGAAGACTGAAGTAATGGCTGCTGATGATTCATCTTTACCATGACAGAAATAAATTACATTTGAAAATGTCAAAATAGAAAACTGTTATTGGTTTTACTGTATTTTTAAATCAAGTAATTGCAGCCTAGGTGAGCATACAAGGCTTCTTTCTAAAACAGTAAAAATAACTAGAATTAAAAGTTAGTGAACTAACTTTGATGTTGGCTTGGCCATCTTGGCCATGGAGCAAAAGAGCCAAAGTACTTGTGTGTCCAACATTGAGTTACCCCGCTGCAAAATTAATACAAATAATAATGCCATAAAAAAATACACCTGCAACAGTCTTTTTCCATGCTCCCTTGCTGTTTTCTTTTTTTAATAAAAAGCCTGGGCTATGATAACAGCTATGACAGGGTTGTCTAGCTGGATGTGAAATAAGTCGTCCCTATTTTTCTCGTGTATGTATTTCACAGTCCTGCCACCGTCGCATTGTGGGCAACGACACACAAGATAACTGAAACAATGCATTTTAAATCAAGGAGATCATAAGGGGTCCAAGCACAATTTGTATAGATGATGCAGTTACACACTGTTTAAAATTGTTTAATTTGTACTGTATGTTCATTCTATTTATTTATTTGTGCTATTTACATAATGTTTACATTTTTTTAAGTTTGTTTTTGTTAATTTTAAATAGCACTGCATAGTCTTCACTGTAAGATAAAATACACAATCAAACCAAAATGTATTCAGACACCTTCAACATTTCTCACATAATCACAGTTTATTTGCTGTAGTTTAGAAACTGGTAATAATATATGACAATAACTCAGAACAAATTCATCTTGATAATTTCGGATAACTTTGATAAAAAGATATGTAATGGAATCAACCAAAACTTCAGACAGCTGTCAGTATGACAATATTTACACAACTATCAATACTTTGTTGAACAGTTACCAAGCAAGAAATGCTTAATTTGGTTCAGTCTGTGGTGTGAAAAGGTTGCATTAATAATTAAAGAAAGAAACACTTAAGCAAAACATGGGCAGGTCCTTAATTATTATTTTTTTAAATCAATTTCACTGGTAGCCTACAGTATGAAGAATTAGTGGGTATAATATTTCACAGATCACTATTTTGCCATACTCACTTACATAAATGAACTAGTGGCCTGCACCCACTAGTAAAACAATTCTATCTGATTTTTGGATTGACTTTGGATAAATTCTTGTACTACAAGGTAATTCAGTCAAGAGCAGTGAGTGATTTACTTTCATTTTCATACATTAAAGACACTGACAGCAGTGCTAGTAAATTAGGCGCGGTCCCTTTAAGAGACAAACGCATCCATTATGATGATACACATCCGATTTTTTTTTGCAACTCTTTACTTGCACTTAAGACATAACCACATACTTATTCGAACACACTTTCCAACACGGGTATTTCGACATATTTTGTATGTATTTGTTGTCAGTACAAAAGCAAGAAGACTTTGAGACGCGTCTCTGCTTGCTCCCTGAACACCAGAACACCGCGCTGCTGAATTGAGCTCTTTCGCTTTTCGCTCTTTTTTCTGTTTATTTAAACTGCGATTTGAATTTGTTCGTTCAGGTCCAGGAGGAAGTGAACGTCCTGAACGACAGCTCGGTTCATTGTTGATGTCCCTGTCCGCGATACGCACGGCTCTCTCTCGTGCACACGCGTCATCAGCTGCTCAGTTCAGTTTCCCGCAGCGCGGGGCTGAAGCCAACTTGATGTGTTGAATGCTCGGAGCACGTTATAAAACGTATTCTTAAAATACACATTTCTGTTTTAATAAATGGTCATATTAAATCATAGCATAACACATAAGTAGGTACAAAAATAATCAGTGATGCATGCGACCCTTTTGGTCTCAGTGTAGCTCCCTGCTTTACCATGTTATGCAACGCTGAGCAATCGCTGCGACGTGAAAGGCTGTAAATTCTCTGTGGACTTCAAGTGTTCAGAGAAATACATCGCCAGCTCGCGAGCAGTTGGCTGCCGCGAATATATCATGTTATTACTTTAAACAGTTCAGAAACATCTGAATTTAGCTCTTGGTGTGTTCTAACGTGTGGATTGCGTGCAATCGCCTTTTTAAAAGGTCTTAAATAAGAATGAATTCGCTCGTTCAGAGCTCCGTGTTGACAGCCTGAGCTGAGCAGCAGCGATTCTTCTCTCGTCTGACTGCTCTTTGCCCAGAAATAAATTATTAATGAGCCCTAACCCCTGTACTAATCAGATATGTTGGTTTAGCTTGTCAGTTTGAAGGAAATTTGTATTTTTAACCGGTTTAAAAGTGAAACGAAACTCTCCCTTAAATCTCATTGCAACTGTAGGGGCGCAATTTTTTCTCAGACAATGTAAGTCTATGGGTAATGAATTTTTACATGTAAAAATTAATTTAAAAAAAACTTTAAGTCTGATCACTCTGAAAAGATATAGCAACCACCACCCCTCTATCCCGCAGGTGTCTGCCGAGTTTGGGGCTTGTGGCTTTAAAGCCCTAGGAGGAGTAGCGTTTAGAATTTTTTTTATCAGAAGAATAATAAAGAAGATAAAAATAAGTTTAAATAGCATAACAGTATGTTGGCTTGTTGCCAAGCCAACATAAAAATAAAAACTTCCTCCAGTGTTTACAATAAAGTATTGGTGCAACTTGTTAACAATAAATCTGTTGTCCTGATGTCACTAAAGGGGTTGACCTTTTTTTAAAGGGGCAGATTCCCCAATACAACAGGTTGGACAACCATTCAAGAGACATTGACAAACTCTTCTTTTTTTTATTAAATTAAAATATAGTTTTTATTACCAAATTATCAATACACTTTTAAGTAATATATTAAGTAATCTCTTATTTAACAAAATATTAATAGGAGAACAATATTTTTTACATTTTATGATTTGACAATATCCTACTATCATTCAAATTTAATGAGAAGTGCATGGGACATAGCAAAACAATTTGCATCCTCTTACACAAAACTAAACAAATATCTTCAAAATGTATCTAAAGAGCCAAGTAATGCTTATGTTATGACTATAAAAACAGCCTAATATAACACCCTTTCATAGTCATCTTTATGTTAAGTTATCATGGCAAATTAGTTATGTACAGGGCACCAAAAGGCACCCTACATTGATAATGACCTTAATAGTATGCTCATAGATTTGGTCTATTTTCTCCCTTAGATTGGACAGCACAGACACTAATGGAGAAGACACCACTTCCTCCTCAGAGGAAGAGAAGGAGGCAGACGGAGGCAGTGATGTCCAGGTTAATGGCCATCAGAAGGAAAATGGCTGGGTTCCATCATCTATCACAAGTCAGATGAACGGCACTAATGGCTCGCACCCTGAGGATGATGAGGAGGAGGAAGATTGTGATGAAGAAGCAGGCAATGGTCTTCCAACTATCTACTTTTCTCATACTGCAGAATTCAAAAAGGTTTGAGTGCTGCATAATGCTTTAAAATAATTTTACAAAAGACGTCTATTTCAAATAAATGCTGCTTTTTTATTTTTATTTTATTCATTAAAGTATCTTAAAAAATGTAGTGTTTTACACAAACATATTAAGCAGCACAACTGTTTTCAACATTAATATGAGAAATGTTTTTTGGGCAGCAAATCAGTATAGAATGATTTCTGATGGGCATTGTGACGTTGATGATTGATGAAAAACAAATGAAATCAGCCTCGGTAAACCTAAGATGCTTGTTTCAGAAACACACACACACAAAATATTACAGACCCCAGACTTTTGAACGGTAGTATATATTTTTGCATTGAATTACTTTGTCCTGTTTGTCTAGAAAATAAAAAGTTTTGCATTGTTCTTTCTTCCCATCTTCTATTTTCCCTGTGAAGGTCAGGATAAATACAGGCAAGAACACCACTCTAAAATTCAGTGAAAGAAAAGAACAAAAGGTGCAAGCTAAGAGAAAAAAGCAAAGTGGCAAAAGCAATGGCCATTCTCCTCATGAAAGTTACAAGATCAAAAGCCCAGCGGACATTTATAGGTGACAGCTTAATGGGAAACATCATTCATCTACTTTTATTGATTTATTTCACTGTTTGTTTGTTTTTATCGGTTACATTTTGACATGTGTTTGTTTGTAGGGTGTTTGTGGACTTGGTGAATGGAGAGCCAATACCACGCAAGTCCATTTTGAAGTCCCGCAGCCGTGAGAACAGCGTGTGCAGTGACACCAGCGAGAGCAGCACAGCTGACTTCGAAGAGCGCCGTGCTGCTTTTGGACGCTCGTGGAGCCATGATGACGCCACACACAGTGATACCAGCGATGGCATCACAGAGGAGGAAAGCCCCACTGGAACGAGCCCCCGCACTAATGGACGCTTTGAGGTACAGAAGACTAACTGCTGTTGGTTAAAGTCTACATAACATGGAAATTCACCCAGTCCATATTCAAATTGCATGATATTGATCTTATTGTGAATTATGTGTTCAACCCATAGTGCAGTGTGATTAAAAAAAAAAAAAAAAAGATTTTCATTCACTTTCATTGTTTAAATCTTGTACCCGAGAAAGTACTTTATATTAGGTGGAGTTAAAAATTAGGTGGAGTTCACCGAAAAATGAAAATTATGTCATTAATAACTCACCCTAATGTCGTTCCAAACCCGTGAGACCTCTGTTCATCTTTGGGACACAGTTTAAAATATTTTAGATTTAGTCTGAGAGCTCTCAGTCCCTCCATTGAAGCTGTGTGTACGGTCTACTGTCCATGTCCAGAAAGTAAGAAAAACATCATCAAAGTAGTCCATGTGACATCAGAGGGTCAGTTAGAATTTTTTGAAGCATCGAAAATACATTTTGGTCCAAAAATAGCAAAAACTACGACTTTATTCAGCATTGTCTTCTCTTCCGTGTCTGTTGTGAGAGAGTTCAAAACAAAGCAGTTATTAATGACATAATTTTCATTTTTCGGTGAACTAACCCTTAAAGTTAGATTTTAAATTTGATGCAATGCACTAATGTACGTAATTTTTTTTGGTTGCACTTTATTTTACAGTACGTGTACTTATAGTGTACTTACAGTGTATTTATCTAAGTAAGTTCTGGTAACACAAGGTAACTACATGGGGTAGGGTTAGGTTTAGGGGTAGGTTCAGGATTAGTACCTAGTTATTACGTAGTTATTGTATTTACTATAATAAGTACATAGTATGTACATGAGGAACAGGACTGTAAAATAAAGTGCTACCTTTTTTTTTTTTTTTACATTGGACTTACACTTATAAAAAATACCTGCATGTAATTACATCTGTAATTGCATTTATAATTACACTGTTGACCCATACCACCAAACCTGTCCTAAACCTTACCGGTATCCCTCCTCAGTAGCACCAAATGTGTTTTGCAATACAATATGAACATAGTAAGTACATTGTACTTATTTTTTGTTGTAAGTACATAGTAGTTAAGGCCACCTAATATAAAGTTGGACCAAAAGTATTTTTTATTTTCTACTCAGTCCAGAATTTGGAATCATTTTGAGCAGTCTTTCTAGGATAACAGTATTCTCATTAAATATTTAAATGTTTTTGTGTTTTAGGCTTTTACAGGCACAGTGATTGAAAAGGATCCCCTGCCTTGCTCCATCCCACACCTGACCATCGCTCCTCCTGCCTTACCCACAATCCCTGAGAGAAAGCTGGAGGAGGTGGGCCCCGAAGCCCCTCAGGAGCCACCCAAGAGGATGTCCAAGTTTAAAGCTACACGGTTGCATCAAAAATGAGAGATCATCTTATCAGCACACGGCTTCTGAATTCGGTTTTGTACAACAATAACACTTATAGACTAACTTTCTCAATGGCTGTCTTATTCCTCTGTCCCCCATGCTATACTGTCATGTTTTTTTTTTGTGACATGCCGTTCACCCTGGAAATGTTATTTGCTCTATAAGTCTATAAGCTCATAATTTATGGAGATGATCAATGATTTCCTTGATGTTTGCTGCTTTTTTTTTTATGCCAGATGATTTATTTAAAGAGATAGTTCACCAGAAAATGAGAACTGTCATCATCAACTTCCCTCTTTTCTTCTGTGCAACACAAAGTTATTTTGAATGAAGTCGTTGTTCCACAGAATAAAGTCATACAGGTTTGGATTGTCATGAGGTTAATTAAATGATGACACAATTTTCTTTTTTGTGTGAGCTAGCCCTTTAAGTTCTGAAATAGTTGCACGTGTTGGTATCTTTTGTGTGTTATAGTTTAGATAAATAATAGTTCAAATCTATTTAAAATAAATAAAATGCTAAAATGTTTTCAGAACAAACAAAACGGTAGTGCTAGTGACATTAAGACTACTGTGATTGTTGTCCAAGGTCTATGATGTGATTTATTTTGGAAAATGCTTCATCAAAATTTATTGTCATTTTGTTAATTCCTGACTTTTATGTGCAACTTTGACCTATGGTGGCCATGAAATAGCTGCCAGTTCTGTCAGCTTAAAAAAAAATCTGTCCCTTCTTAACTTTTGTCTCTGACTGTCCCTTATCTCGTTTTATATCTTGCTTTTCTATTGTTTACAGAGTTTTGGGCTTTGTACCTTAGCTTTTTTTGTGATATCCAGACAATTTTGATGTAACTTAAAAGGGGAAAAAAATATTTTGACTGTGCAAGTGTTTAGGCTGGTTATTGGAAAATTATTCTATTGGGATCAGTTCTACACAGGAGATAAATTAGTGCATTCACTTCTGGCCAGGAAACACTTCTGGCCAAGAAAAAGTCGCTGTTCTAGTGATTGAGCTATTACTATTTTCTTTGTCATCATGGTGTTGTTCATTTAGAACCATTAGAGGGCGCTAAAGCCTTTAACCTTTTATCTTAAAAAAATAAATCAAAGGCAAAACAAGCTGATCCTGAATCTAGGGCTCCTAATGTGAAGTAAATGTTACCAGCCAAATTTTTTTGGCTTGTCAGATTTAGTGTTTTTATATAAGCATTTTTTTGCATGTTATAAAATGTAATAAAATAGATTTTTAAAATAATTAGTATTATTTATTTTTAATATACATTTTGGGCAAATACACCCACGCATAAATGTGTATATATATATATATATATATATATATATATATGACGGGGTGTCTTTAACTTAATTGTTAGATTATATATTTGTGTTGTGATGCGATAAGTCACAATAAATCAATCACAAGCACATATCTACATAT
Source organism: Carassius auratus (assembly GCF_003368295.1). NCBI lineage: Eukaryota > Metazoa > Chordata > Actinopteri > Cypriniformes > Cyprinidae > Carassius > Carassius auratus. The sequence continues at coordinate 6,951,083 of NC_039260.1, forward strand.
CTAAAATTAGTTCAGCCTTCTTGGAAACAAGTGTGTCAGAATAACCCAAAAACAAGATGACTCAGAGTGCTCCATTATTACGTCTGGCATTTAAAGGCTCTAACTGGGTACTTCTGAGGAGGACTGCCTCCATCAATGCCTTTGTTTGCACCGGTATCAGTCACTTGTGTTTGACTGCAGACTTATCCATCAGCACATTGACATTTGGATGTGGACAGGTTCTGAGTCAGCAGCTGGGCTGAATGCAGTGTACTCCATTCAATTAATTTCTGTCCAGAAAGACTGAATGATCAACTCAAATCAAATTTTTTTCAAGCATGATCTTCATGCTTCAAATGGCTAGGAGATATTTCACAGAGAAACAGTGGGTATTAAAGAAACAGTACAATGAAAAGATGATAATCTCTCACCATAGACCTTAATCAGGTTAAACACCATATAGATTTTTTTAAGTTACTGTTTAATGCAATAGGACACCAGGTGACAGGAAAGCATTGGGCAGAGATAGAGGGTAACGGGATCTGTAAAGTGCCACGAGATGAGAATCGAGCTTGGGTTGCCGTGAGCACATTCCCTATTAATTTAGTTCACTTAAAGGGTTAGTTCACCCCAAAAAAATAATTAAGAGTGTGTTTTCCCTACCCACGAAGCATCCTAGGTATATGTGATTTTCAGACGAATCCAGTTGGAGTTATATAAATTGTCCTGGCTATTCCAAGCTCTATCATTGCAGTTAGCAGGTTTTGCTGTTGAACAGTCCATAAGTCGTCAAATAAAGCACGCACATTCCTAATCAAACATGGCTCACACGGCTCCGGGTGGTGAATGCATGCTTTAATATATATATATATATATATATATATATATATATATATATATATATATATATATATTCTTTATTCAAAGAATTTTCAAATTTGGGTGAGCTATCCCTTTAAGCATGAGTCTATCAGTGCCGACGCCATATTGAATTTGAACAAGTATGAAAAGGAGGCTGCAGGACAGACAGTCTTTATTATGGCACTCACTGTATAACGGTCCTATTTTAAGGTCAGATGATAAGGTTATCAGTTTTTCTCAGAAAGCCTTTTTATCTACTGCAGTTGCCCTACAGTATTTCTATCCCTCATTTATTTACAGTCACAAATTAAATATTGTGCTATTCTTGAACAAGATCTATTTACTCACCATCATGATGTTCCAAGCCTGTATGTATGTTTTTCTTCTGTCGAACACATTGCTTGTCAATTTGTAATTTTTAACTGCTGTTCTCCATTAAGATCCATTTTACTGAAATTATAAGCATTAACTTTAAACTAAACGTCTCATTTTGTGTTCCACAGAAGACATACAGTCAAACACGTTTGGTTCAACTTTAGAATGAGTAAATGATGACAAAATGTTCATTTTAGTAAGAACTATTACTTTAATTCTCATTCATGAGTGTTTTCATTTATTTTGTGTGTCAGTAATAAATGTAGAGCTACCGTGGTTCCTTCTAGTTTATGCCACCGTGTCAAGAGCTTGTGGCATCTGTGTTACTGAAACTGTCACTGATAAGAATGGCACTAATAATCACTTCTAGGCCCAGAGGCTCTATAATGTCCAGCTGGTCTCTCACGCTGATCCACTGTTGTAGGGGTCAGAGTCTATATCCAAAGCGACTGAGTTCAGTCTGGATGTGTCATCATTAGACTCAGCTATACCAAACCATAGTGCCTCAGAGTTGCTATTTCACCCCATTATTGAAACATCTGATACTCATCTCAAAGCAACAGTTATTAAAGGCAATTACACACCAATTAGTTGTGTAGTTAACACATCTAATGGTGCCAGATGGGGAGTATCAATTTAAACTTGAATGACAAACCTGCCCTGGATTTTGCTCTGGTGGAATTAGCAGCAGTATGCATGAAGAATATTTCATGCTTGCGATGGATCCTTGTTCCCTAATATTACCGTGCATGTAATGCATCTTGGTCTCAATGTATAGCCTATATTAAATCGTTGTGATAAAATTGTTAAGCAATTACATTCGTTTTGGAGATATGCAATGAAAAGTGATCCACTATGCATGTGTTTGGCTGGTAAAACAATAGATCACCACGGGCAGCTGTGTTACCTCCCTTGTTTCCATGGCAATATTGTTGATTGACAGTTGCCCTGACAACTCCATTCAGCCACCACCTGCTAGCTGTCAATCAGACCTGCCATCCTGGGGCTATTGACAGAGCTGTCAGCCTGTGTGATATGTGCCTGTCAAAGCTCCCAAACACTTTTGGTGGCAGGGAAACATCTTTTTCCTCCATTCACATTGTCTTCTCTTGGCACCTTCTTAAAAGTCTGATTTGGGTAGAGCCATATCCTATTAGATTTACATTTACATTCACATATATATGCTTGGCACACAGGGTTTTTTTTTTTTGTTAGCAAAGTGAGAAATTATATTTAATAATGGAGAACATTCTACTCATGCTACTTGTATTTGTTTCAGCAATGTTAGAATGGAGAGGCATGGGTTAATAGCTGACTTAAAGATGTAGTTATTTTATTTACATAGATTATTTGTTATGGTCTTAAGCTAGCACTGTAGAAATGTACATTTACTGGTGTTGTCACTAAAGTAATAACAGTCAAAGTCAGCAACATCTTTGACCGTAACAATTTATTTCAAACCACTTCACAACAACAACAACAAAAAAGCTAAGTCTGAAAGATTAGTTTGTGTAATGCACTGAAAGTCCGATGGTTTTTCGAACAGGTTGTACACACAATATTAAAATATGTATATAAATGTATACTCTATAGTGCATAAAAAAATAAATCGTATATTGTAATTTCTATGGCTTAAATTTGTTTAGTTGTTAAAAAATAACTCTATAAAATTACATGATAGTAACAATTTTAAACATATGATTTAGGGAATAATTTAGTCCATTATGAATTTGACTAGTGAATACTTTATACTTGATTACTTTCTAGGGAATACTTTCAATTGACTGATTGATCAGCCAATCAAATGTTTTATTTGTTACCTGGTAGGCGTTGTTCTGTTGAGGTCTTTAAAGGGTTACTTCACCCACAAATTTCGAGTTCAGAAGACGTGAAATAAAGTGTGCGCATCTGTAATAAAACGTCCCTCACACAGCTCCGGGGGGTGAATAATGGCCCCCTGTAGTGAATCCGTGCATTTTTGTAAATACACGCACAATTTAAGTGTCTTCTGAACTGTTGACAACAAACATCCGCTTACCCCATGCAAAGTCTTGGAAGAGCAAGCACAATTTAATATAACTCCGATTGGATTATTCTAAGGAAGAAATTCAGATTCATCTAGGATGCTTCGAGGATGAGTAGAAGATGGACCGATTTTCATTCTCGAGTGAACTAACCCTTTAAACAATCATACATTCAAAAACGTGCATGAGAAGATTGCGAGGAAATTTTAAAGAGTTAATTAAGCAGACAATAAGTCATTTTTATTTATTTTTACTTCAAATAATAGTTGGTAAGTGATTTCTTGCATTTGAATAATTTGTTGGTTGCCTAGAACGGGTTTACTGAAGTTTGTAGGCTGTGTCAAGTTCATTAAGGTTTTTGAAATCTCAGTAGCATCTTTGGTGTATGGATGAAACTCAAATATAGGATGTCCATACAGGACCAACAGTTAAGGCATTATCTAGGTGTTTTAAAACATTCCCTCTTTCTTGTAAGTGTCATCAGCCCAACAGAGCTTTGCTCACACCTGACAGATGACAAGCCCCAGCTCGGAGGCTGACGCTGCAATCAAAGTTCTGTCACACCTGTCAATATCCCGCTGTCATAGCAACACTTCTTGTGAATGATGATGTGAGAGGTGGTGGTGGGTTGGGGGCTAGCTTTGCATAAACAGATGAAACGTGGGTTACTCTATGTTCTGAAGGTTTCATAACTTCATAGTTAACAACCTACATTTTATAAGACTTTTCTTCATTTAGATCAGTGATAGACGTTTTGTGTATTCACACTGTTCTGATAATACAGAGGATAATAATGTTCTTTTTGTAATTCGTTTAAAAAGAAGCTTAAACTTTAAGTGGATATTTGTATCCACACAGCATATTACTTAACCCCTCATGTTTTGTTTGGGGTTTTTCAATAGTTCATAAAAATAAAGCCAGCCTCAAAATTTCAGCCTACTCCAGATTTTTAGACAAAACAAAAAAATTATAATGCTTGCGTTCTTCACTGACTATAAATGCAATGAGTTTTCACATGCTAAAATTTTCAGACCTAAAATGTACAGCAGTGGTTCTTAACCATTTTGACTCTAGGGCCCCCCACTGGCTACAGCAATATTAAAAGCTTTTTACTTTTTTCATGCTACTTAAAAAAGAATTAAAGGCCTGTTGACACCAAGGTTGATAACTGTATAAATGATAACAATTTCGACTGAATAATCATTCCAATTCTAAGACAATAGGGAAGTCTAAACCACAACTATAATAATGAATTAGAGGAATGATATTGTTGGATTCAGAATGATTTATTTTTTCTAGTTAATGAACAAAAAGAACATTGAACAGCCAATCAGAATCCATCCTGCTTTGAAGAGCTTGAGCATTTAAAGTGGCAGATGACAAAACTGCATTTGTTGCATATTATAAGCAGAATGTTATGCACTGGTGTGGATGCTAATATAATTAACAAATAGTTATCTTTATACTTGGCAATCCTGGTGTGAGCGAGCCTTAAAAATAACATTAAATATATATATAAATGTATTTATCTATTTAGTTTCCACCTGATAAAATACTTTACAGCTTGACATAATTAGAAAAAGTATATTCATTATAGAAATTGAGATTTTTAATCAATTTACATAACCCAGTCAAATTTATCTCAAACAGAAGCAAGGTTACTTTAATGAATGCCAATCCCATTTCTAAAAAATGCATGTCTGTTCATTTAAAATTGACATGAAGCTTCAATAATGTCACCCAATGCTGGCTTTTTGCGCAACTTGATTGGAAAATAATAAATTGTTAAATTAAAAATATATATTATTATTTGTACACTTGTACTCTAAACATGACAGTAACGTTCATCTCAACAGAACACGAGGATGGAATCAAACAACCTAATAAAGTATGCTCAGAAAATTGACATACGCAATCTTCCGTTTTGTAATATATCACAGTTGAAATCCCATGATTGGGTCAGTGCATGGGAGGGAGGTTCTATTAAATCTGTCTGGGTGAGGCATTTGCAGTTTTAAAGAGTTTACAATATCCTGGCCATTTTTCAAAGCCTTTCATCGCCTTCAGATTAAAGCTGACGCTGATGTCTGCCAGCTCACATTAATCAGAAGAGTGTCACAATGGGTTTTGCAACAGTTGGAGTCAATGTTAATGATGTCTGCATTTCATGTTTCCTCTGCAGTGGATTATTAATCATGATCTATGATATTTGCTGTTGAATTGTTGTCTAATCATCAAAAGAGTTTATGTTTACACCCCCCCCCCCCCCCCCATATATTTAGACAGGTTTGACTTAAAAAAAGATTTTGATTCCTGCCACGCAAAAGTCCAGTAAATAGAAATGCCTCTTGTACATTTACATGACATGAAATCAGAAGGGACAGGCTCGTCCTTGACAAGTACACCTGTCACAGGGTCAAGTCAGATCACATTGGCAGAGTCAAGCATGTTGCGCTTGCTGCTTGAGTTTGTTTATTTCAGGATACATTTGTTGTAGGAACTAGCTGGCTTGTAAAGCATCAACAGAGGTAAAATGCATTTAGATAGTTACACTATACAATATACTTCATAATAAACAGAAAATGTAAAATGATGAGACGAATTTTACTATGTTCATTTACATGGCAACATTAAATCTTACTTTCTATATATTCTGTAATTTACACTAGCAACAATCAGAATTTTCTGCAATTATGTTGTCCTTTTAGTTTGTTTTTTTTTACAACCCTATATTTCTCTCTCTACATTTTTTGTATTTTTGCCACAAATCAAATGAAAAATATATTGTTTTTGAGTTTATGTTTTTATATATAGGTAAGTGAATACATGCATTCTGTGGAAAGCAGACAATAATAGAAAATGGTAGGACTATTCATATTGAATATTTCTATTGGTCATATTATTATCTAAATTATTTCCCCCCAATAGTTTTTAATAAGATTTTACTATATTTTAAGGCAAGTTTAAGTTGAAATAAACGGGTCTGCTATATTATGGTACCATAAGACAAAGGCCAGGTGGGATTATTCTTTTGCATTTTTATGAAAGGTAACACATTTCATGCATTTTCAAAGCATTTGGAATACTGTTTTATTCATATAGAAGTAAATGAAATTTAATCAAACTAATGTTGTGTTATGGTAATTATGACCAAGAGAGGATTTTATTTTTCTAGAAAATGTGAATGATATCACGCTGGACTAAAATGTACTGACTTTGCTCACATAGGGTCTAACAACTTTCCCCCAAAACATGGATATTCTCAGTCAGAAATAGTGTTTGGTAATGCGATCACATTGCCAAAATTATCACAAGACCTACGACCAGTCATTTCCAAAAAGAAATCCAAAGCTTGTGCTAAATAAAGGAAAGCAAGTTGACAAAAATAATATATCTAAGATTTGGTGATAATGACTGGGAACACCAAGATTTTCAGAACAGTATACAAAGGGTTCATTTGTTCAGGATTCTAGCCTTTTATAAATGCACAATTAGTTAGGCTATTATCTATAAAAAAAATAATTACAGATGTTTTCCTTTGTGAATTCTTTCTTAGGTAAAACATAATATCCTGATGGACAGAGTTGACACCTCTTTCTTACAGCTCACGTTATTATTGGGGCATTTCTTCACGAGGGAAGGACTCACCCTGCCAAGCACACAGGCTGATGTTCACAGCTTTGACAAGATTCTGCACCTCTTTGATGTCTGCATGCGAAGATGTAGTGTGTGTGTTCTCCAACATGTTATCACGTCTCTCTGTCATTCTTCTGTGCTCAGCTGACATGTTGAAGGTATGGGACAGCAGCTTGAGAGTCTGTGGGTGGGTTTGTGTTCATGTTTATGCTGTCTGAATCATATTAGGCCACAACTAAAATATAACATGATTGACTGGATGAAGTAACGTTAGCCTATTTATCAGTTACACATTTGTCCGGAAGTGCCACGTTTAATTTTCTGACCGGAATGAACACAAGGCTGTGAAGGGTAGGCGTAGGCTTTTTTTTTTTTTTTACAATTTACCGATTGTTCAAATGACGAAATGTCTTTCGGAAAATTGTGATCTATGACGTTTATATATAGTGCGTGCCATTGAAAAGACTCCGCCCGTTCACACAGAATATGTTTTATGCATTTAATTTAGCTAGTTTTCCATTGTTTTATCTATGTAAACGCGGTTTACAAACATGTTTGACCATTGTGTTCGCACGCGGCTTATCACGTTCTGGGAAGGCGTTCTAAAAACGCGGCCCTCGAGAACACATTTTTGCGTTAAAAAAAAAAAATGAAAAGAAAAAGAAACGTGAAATTCGGAAAAACAAACCTCAAGATTTTTTTTTTAAAGTTGAATTTACTTGCAGTCGATTTGGAAAAAAATATTCTCTCTGAACAGTCCTTAAGGGGGGGGGGGTGAAATGCTCGTTTTCACTCAATATCCTGTTAATCTTGAGTACCTATAGAGTAGTACTGCATCCTTCATAACTCCAAAAAGTCTTTAGTTTTATTATATTCATAAGAGAAAGATAGTCTGTACCGATTTTTCCCGGAAAAACACAACCGACTGGAGGCGTGACGTGTGGGCGGAGCTAAAGAATCACGAGCGCCAGTAGGCTTTTGCGTTGAGAGCATGTGGAAGCTGTGACTTTACCTTGAGGGAAAAACCATCATCCAAAACAAATCATGGCTTACAGTCAGATTCAGTCGTTTATTTATGATCCAGAATCAGATCCCAAGGCTGAAACTGAACGAGAGCAGCAGCAGCAACGACTCGCTCCGAGCGGGGCTCGAACCTGGGTCTCCGGCATGGGAAGCAGACGCACTAACAAGGAGGCAGAGATATTTTAAGCAGTTTTACTCACCGCCTGCGGTTCCAACACACGATCGTGACCCTTTTTCGTTGGGATTGCATCATCCTTAAGAAATAAATGATACGCAAATCTGTCGTCAAGCTGGGCCTTGTTTGTAAAACAAGCATCTTCGAAATGCAGGGAACAAACACAAACACTTGCACAACTCCTTTGATGCTCTGTAAAAATAAACTCCATCCACTGGTCCCTTAATGCTGTTTTTTCTTTGGTAATCTGTGCAGGGTTGTCTTGCCCTGGCAAGCAAAAACACTCCTTTTGTGACATTTCGCGACACTCTCGCTCTGATCAGTGAATGAATGTCTGTGCACAGCCTCTCTCTGCTCTGCTATACGGGAGCGCACGCTCTTCCAGCAGACGTGCCCTCAGGACCCATATAAGGAAATTCCGCTCCATCTAACGTCACACAGAGCCATACTCGAAAAAAACTTTCCGAAACTTGTGACAAACCGGAAAGAGTATTTTGGGAACAAAAATACTCCTTCAAACGTACAACTTAATTTTTGAAACTTTGTCCATGTTTAGCATGGGAATCCAACTCTTTAACAGTGTAAAAAACTCAGTATGCATGAAATAGCATTTCACCCCCCCTTTAAATATATCCCTCACAGCCTCTTTATATTCAATATGGCGTACTACGTCTGGTTCAGACGGATTTAAACCGCACAAATAGTGTGAAGCTAGACTATATAGTGTTAATATTTATTTTACTAGATTAGATTTTGTTACATCTGATTTTCAGAGATTAATCAACAATCCTCTGGGAAATTAACTAATTGTTTTTATTTGTTCTTTTAAATTTACTTCTCTATTTTTATCTGTTAAACTTTCTTAATTAGGATGCAAAATAGCTGATTTGGCCATTAAATGCAATAGCACATGGCTGGTATCTGCTGCTCTTTAATGCAGATCAGAGCTGGCATTGACGTTAAATGAGAGGTGGCCAAACATGATCATGACAGTCAAACAGAAGGGCCAGACAAGCAGACAGATGTCTGATCAGTGATTTTCAAAACACTGTATTTCAACTCCCTCAATGTGTGAATAAAGAGGACAGGAAGTGGCAGTTTGGCAGCTCCAACCAGGAGTGTCACACTGAATCGTGTCCCCTGCCATCTCCGGACGGCTAGCGTGGCCCAGGAGGTCGCGTGAAGCGCTCAGCTCATGTATTTTTGAGATGTCACATCTAAACGCCACCTATGCATACAGCTGAGACATGCAGAGAAGGAGATGGACAGGGATAAGACCATTACCAAATTTCGAATAAGCCCTGACAAAACATGAGTGGATGCCTTGTCAGATTATTCTGAATACACAATGTCAGAAGTCATGCCACCATGTCAGACAACTCTGGCGGTGGTAGAGAGCTAGCATGCTACAATGTTCAGCTTCTTTCTGAAATCTTGACATGTCTGAGATTTCTGCTCAAAGTGAGGTCATTTCAAGTCAAACGATAGACAAAAAAGTATTTTGTAATATGCTTCTATTTTATATTATATTCACATGTAAACAATGTATTTTTTAAATTCAAATCCATGCATAAATGGACAATGGCAAAACAAGCAAATCTAATGAAAGTTTGATATTCTGAAAGATAATGAAAATATTGTGAGAACCAAAAAGATCTGAAAATGCTTATATTCTGAATTATAAAAAAAAAAATTATTGTTTTTTTATTGCAAATCATGAAATGAAATTAGAATCCTAAATATTTCTCATGTTGTTATTTTCATTATAATAAAATTTTCAAAATCTTTATTTAATTCCACATTTTGATTATGCTCTTATACTTTTTGTCCCCATTGTATATACAGCCTTACATAATCTGACAAAATAAAGTTGACCAGAAATACTGGGTGCAGGACAAGGTTCTGTAGGGTGGCACACCCAAGGGTCACATCTTAGAAAGATTCTTGTTTCTAAATTCTGTCAAAGAGAGGTAGGGAATAAAAAAAAAGAAACTGAACAAAACTGAAACTAGTTCTCTGTGAGATATCCAGCTCAGTTCTCTTGGGGGTTGCTGGTATACTCTAGTGTATAAAAATGAAATATATGCTCTTATTTATACCCCAGCGGATCTTGTTTTAGACCTTCCTTTTCTTGCAAATGTAGCTAGATCAGCCAGTGTGTTCCTCTCAAGCGTTTTACTTGGTCAGCACTTCTCTCCTAGTCAGAAATATTGCTTAAGGTATCACTAAAGGTGTTGGAAAACAGGATCAAATGGATTGATACACAGCTTTTGACATGCTATTTGAGCATGTAGCTCACTATAATTGTTCGTGTCATCATGCATTAAATTAACAATGTATGGTGTAATGCCCTGAAACGAGTGTCTTTTGCAAATCTGTCAGATATCATGCCAAAATGCTCTTGACAGCTGTCTGGGGAAATGCTAGTGAATAGCAATTCAGCTGCTCAGAATATTCCCTGTCCAGCTGTTAAACATTTTGGACTTACAACAACTTTCTTGAGTTAGTTTATTGGGCTGATGGAAGTGGATGTAATGCACCATAGTTCTTCATACGTTTTTTAACTCACAACCTTCTATGACTAAATCAATATCGTGTTTAAATACTATTTAAAACATTTAAGCACAAACATTGTCCAACTTGATCTAAACTGACTGTTCTTCAGCATTACGACTATTTTCCCATTCTTTAAGAAAAGCAAAATGACCTTAACCTATACCCTTGTGCTGAGAATAATTCAGTATGTGTGGACTCTGTGGGCAGCTGCCTCAATTCTGTCCCATGAGTGCTCTGGAGCTGTCATAAACTGTCACGTCAACTCAGGTCTGGTTACGATATGAACTGACACTCAAGTAGCGGGTGAACATGATTTCCAAGAGGTCATGATGAGATGAAGATTGTGCTAGCTCAGTGATCAATTTATTTTCAGGTTAAGCATGACTATGTTCCAGGGAACACTGCAAAATACACCAAAACAGAGCTTTCCTTTAGAAATGTTGTTAAAATGTTGAGATGTTTATGAAAATGTGTGTTTGATATCCATATATTATTTTTGCCAGGTATTGGCCTATATGCTACAGCCTACTTCAGACAAGATGTCAGACAAGAAATAAGAATGATGTCAGTACAGTCTGTACCACGTTTCACATAAAATTCAAGCTACTGGTTTCACGTCAAGTTTTTTTTTTTTTTTGGATTGGCACATGTGTCAGAATTCCTGTTCAAACTTGTCTGATCAGGTTGAAGCTTATTGCACTGTCAAACATAGCTCTCTTCTCATTAGTCTGGGCCCCTTCCCATCAGTGCATGCACTCAAATTAGATTGACATCCAAACTGTTCAGATATACAAAGCAATTTAGATGATATTCATTAGAGCGATGACATAGGCTGATGTGACTCTGACAGGGAGCACTTCTCTCTGTTATTTTATTACCACTGAGGCGTGACTACCCCCACTGAATTCACCGTACCAGAGGAACAAAACAAAAAGACACAACAACGTCAATTTAATTTTGCCAGTACTTGATGGGAAACAAACTAAGATGACAAAGAGAACATGTGACTGAATGTTTAGACTTGGCATGGTAAGAGTTAAAAGATATGCACCAAAGAGGAAGTAACTGCAGCAAAATGGGGAGATTATTTATAATATATACAATTTTTAATTTAAAGAAAGCCTTCATCCAACTAGGACCGGTCAAGTGTAAGGATGCACTACTGGAAAAAAGTGTTTTTCGACTCTTTTGAATGACTAATAAAAACAATGGTCTTTTTAAATGTCTTATTAGAATACTGGTATTAATTACACATTTTAAAAAACATTAAATGTGAAGTCAAGTATATGTATATAAAAAAAAATACAAATAGGCCTGGTTTTCTTTCCTAATTGCATTTTTCTTTTAAAAGATTACCATTTTTTTGTATACATTTACAGATATAGATGGCATGCCTCATTCAATGTATTAACATTCAACAAAAATTATGTAAATAAAAACTGTCAAAAATGTCTGGTTAAATAGTCTGATTAACAAATCTGGCAAGAATGAAAATGAACAGGTTATACAAATATTTTGAAAAAACAAAAACATCTGTAAAAAAAAGGCAATTTATATAGACAAAAATGTTAAGGACTTAAGTATTATATACAGTTCTTTAGTTATACATATTTAAATAAATCGAATTCCTTATGCACAAAAAAACTAAGTATTATCACAGGCAAAAATGAAATAACAAAAGTGAGATATTTTGGAAAATATGTGTAACATAACATCTATTTACAAATCTACATTTTTCTCTCATCGGAGCAGAAACTTCCCCCAAAAAGCTGTTCATCGTGAGTATTCAAGATTGTTCACAACTTTAAGACATTTTTATATATAATAGATTTCTTATACTGTGTATCTACTTGGTAAAACTGGTGGTAGCCAGCTTAACTTTAAACAGGTTTTTAAAGTTAATTTACCATTACAATATTCATGATCTTAAAAGCTTAGCCTACAAGACCAACTGTTAATGCAACAATATATGAGTAACTGTATGAATCTTTACATTATGATCCATCTGCTCTCAAATTAGAGTACAATAAATATCCCGGCATACTGTGTTAACTGTATTGTTTTATACGTGTTTTTTTTAGTTTTTTTTTTTTTTTTTTGTATATTACAGTGCTGGCACCGGTGGCAATTGCTCCTGACATCCTCTAGCTGGCAGTACAGCAGGAATTGCAGGTTTCATGGGAGGGCTCTTAGAATGCTTTGTAATCCTCCGGTTCAGATCCTTAGAAGTAAGTTTTTCCAAGTCTTTCATTTTAAACCCAAGGTGTGACTCAAGGTGACAGATGTATGTAGAACGAACTTGGAACTGTGTTGCACATTCACTACAGTAGAAAATCGGGTGTCCCGAGTCAACGTTCTTTATGAACTTTGTTCTGCCTGTTCGTCTGAGCTGATATTTCACATTGGCAAGCCAGTGGCTGATGGTTGTCATAGATAGACCTGTTATATGCGATATGACCATCCTTTCCTGGGAGCTCAAGTCTGATATCACATACTTTCCATCAGCTGTCTGCCTGAGGCAGGATGCAAACTGAGCCTGCAAAATCAGCAAGTGCTGGGGCTTCCAGTGCGATTGCCTACCTTTACGTTTGTGCACCATGGATGTATCCTCTGCCTCATCTGAAGTGTGAGAACCCTCGATTTCTGACTGTTCTGGCTTACATAAAAGCATTGGGGACTTCAAAACTCTAGAATCTGAGAGATTGCGCAGCATGTCTGATATGTCAGAGAGGGCATTTTCACGCAAAGGACTCGCTGTTGATAATATTTCAGAACTGGCTGATTCCCCGACAGATACACCAGACACAGAGGAACTCAAAGCTTTACCTGGGAGAGCAGCAGCTCTGAGACACTGTTCACTTTTGCCTTTGGACAAGTCTATCGGTTGGTCTCTGCAAATTTCATGGCAGTCAGAATGCAACTGGCTAAGTTTCGCTGAGTGTCCAGATGGACCGGCAAGAGCGGCCCTTTCTGCCATGCTGTTGCTCATCCTGAGAAGCATGCTCATAGGGTCCTGGACCGGCCTTACCGGTTTGGCAGCTTTACCCAGATGAAGGTTCATAACAGATTGAAGGGCACTTAGAGGACTGACAGAGGGTTGTTTTGGCTCAGGGTGGGCAGAGAGTAGACCAGCATTATCATACAGATCTGAAGTGGGGTGAGTTCTGTAATCTTGTGTGTGCTTCTGAATTTCTCTTTCGTCTGTGTTACCCTCAGAGACATTTCTCATAGATGTAAATGCACTCTCATGACTTGGAGATTTTGACATTAGTGGTTTCCCTTTGGAATTCAGCAGTTGCTGATGTAAGGATCCTTGCCCATTCAAGTCATTATATCTGTCAACCTCAGAAATCTTTTCTGTTACTTTCTTTTCCAGTTTGTCCACCTTCTGGATATTAACTGTGGTAGAGGAAGCTCTTGGTGAAGTACAAGGAGAGATTAAATGACTTTTGTCTATGGACTGGGCTTCCTGACTACTGCTAGATTGTTTTAAAGAAGAAATGTAGCCTGAGTTGTTTAGACCAGGTTTCAGTTGGTTTTGTAACTGATAAGCTGCATGAATGCTCTGGTAACCACCCCAACTCGGGGCACCCCTTTGTGCTTTGTTTATAGCTGATGTAACTGTATTCTCCAGTGATTTTAGAATATCAAAATCCATTTTAGGACTCTCTTTTAGATCATCTTCAGTTAGGTAATCAGACTTCGATGATATGCTGAATTTCTGCTTGGCATCATTTATATTTGCAGAATCCTTGCAATCACTGTCTTTTTGAGAAGTCATTTCTTGTGTCTTGATTTTGTCCCCAGTTGCTACAGATGGGAGGGACAATGATTCCAAGATTCCTGTGGCTAAGAGAGGGGAAGAACATTGTGTATCTAACTGAGACTTCTCAGACTTACTTTTGGGATGAGGAGGCTTGACTGTCTTTTGCAGTGTTTGGGTGACTCTGACAAAGTGGCCAGTCAACATCGCAGGAGCACTCAACGGTTGCAAAGAGTCATGTGAAATCCCACTCTCCTTACGTTTGAGGTTCTGAGACTTGAAATGCACACCAGGGCTTGTTTTCTGATCCATCAAGTCGTCTTTGTTGGTTTGTTCAGAATACATCTGAAAAGTATCACTGGCCTGCCCTCTGTTGGGACTTCTTGTCTTTTCTGTGGTGTGCAAAGATTTTGCAACATACAGCTCCACTGGAACCCTCTTCCTGAAGGAAGACACAACTTTAGCAGCAATTGCAGTTCTTGGCTCTCTCAGAGGAACCTTCTGGTAATGCTTAGTCTTTATCATGTGAACGCTGAGGTCTTGCAGGGATTCAAAAGAGTGTCCACAGTACATACAGAGTAGGACTTTCTGGGCATCTTCCTTTCCCTCCATCTCCAAAAGAGAGCGCTTCCGAGGCTTTGACCATGACTTAGCACCCTTACTAGCACTTTCAAGGTTGTCATCACGGTAGTGGTCTGTTTCATTCATGTGAACTGTGAGATCAAGCAGCGTGTCATATGATGCACTGCAGCTTTTGCAGTGGAACTTGCTTGCACCTGTAAAGATGGATCCATAGAGTTTAGGACTTTGGCGGTAGAGCTGGACAGTGGAGAAAATACTTGGTTCAAGTGCAGCAGGTTGTTTCTGAGAGACCTGTTGGAGTGTCTTTGCGATAGCAGACTGATGCCAGTCATAGCTGTTACGTCCAGGACTGCTGTTGCTACTACTGCTACCGCTGCTACTGGCTGGCTGTTCATCTGCATGCAGTTGAGAGGAATTCAAGCTCAAAAAGGACCAGTAGGGATTATTAAGGAAGCTTTTGTAAATGGCCTTCATCTGTTCTAGGCTGTCCTCAGAATGGTCCTCAGAATGGTCTTTTAAAAAGTCTGTTGTGGCCTCCTCCATATTTTTGATCGGGATGCTGCTGTCTGCATCTGACGTGGGGTCACTAGATTCACTTGTGTGCGATTCATTGTCAACATCATGGCCTGACAGCTCAGCAGTAGGGGAATCTTGTTCATCTACTGGGTTATTTAAGTCTTCTCCCAAATCACTTTCCCCCTGTTGTTTTTTCTTGGTCACTGAGCAATCACTTCCAGTGTCTTCGGTCTGTATGGTGCTCTCCTTAACATTTTCAGAATCATAAGCTAGTGGGAGAAAAAGAGAAAAAAAATGAAATTAATGCCACATAAGTAAACACAAAACAATCATTTAACCCAATAGTATTATTCTGGAATTTAAATGAATGGGCCATATCCCACAAGATGTTAATCTGCAATACAGGCAAAATCATCCTGGTAAATGAAGAATTCCTCCACTCTGGCCAACAAATGTCAAAGTGCAAATTTTTAATCGCAATTCTGTATCCTGTTGTCTGTCTCAGTTCAAATGCAAATCAAATTCAAGAATTGAATTACAATCTAAAAGGCATTACTTCAATTCTGAATGGCACATACACACTGGAGTATCCACAAACAAATTACAGAGGACCAAGAAATAACCAAACAATTATATAAAAATATTTGAAGGTTAAGCATATAATCAGGCTATTTACAAGATGTTGCACCTGCTGCCATTTGGCCCACCTCTCCACATTTCAACATACCTGTGCACATATAAAGAGACAAAAAGATAGAGGGAAAAGGTGGATAGATAGATTGAGAAGTTAAGGGGAATGACATAAGATGGCGGCACATAAGCCACCTGTCACTTTGAATCCCACCTGACGACTGTTCACCTTGGACAGGTGACGTGTTGTGAGAAAGGTGTCTGCTCGAGCACCTCCAGATGACAGATCCAAGGGGACACGGTCGCCCTTCTCTCTGCCAGCTGCCCTCACACCCTCAAAAGAGCCCATCCACCAACGTCCTCTGGGACTGACGATCCTGTCTCCTGACAGCCTGTCCCCTGCAAGTTTGACACTGTCACTCTGACTCCATAAGTGGAACAAATGCCCCCTTGAAAGCCATACCAACCCCCATCTCTGTCCCACTCTATTCACTCTTGTTTGTGTGTGCATTTGTGATTATGTTGTTCATGTCAAAAGGAAAATGCTTGACATGTTAGACGTTTTGAAATACAGCAGGCCTTGAATTACAAGCGAACATGGTGTGCCGCCACATGTGTGATTCAAGTGCACTGTGGCATGCTAACGGTCTCTCTTCCGTTCTCTCTCTTACAAGATCCACCACAGTCCTGACAAGAGTGTTAAAGCACAAATAGCTCTCATTTCAAATGATAATACACAATCTCACAAGCTTGCGCTTCTCTCATTTAGCCTCTCACTGGCTGTCAGCCAAGCGGCCCGCAGGATGGGGGCTCTAAAGGATAACTGGCAGGTGCAGGCCAGTCTTATCCCCTCTGTAGATTTGGATTGTCACTAGGTATCCATTACTTGCCAATCTCCTCTGATCGTGCCCGACAGCCTTGATCAAAAGACGTCATTTGAACGGCCTGATTTGGCATGAACTCCAAAGCAGCTCGAAAAGAGGGTGAACCAGGTGTAACTACAATGACATGATCATTTTCCTGCCCTCTCATTTCTCTGAGACAATTACGGTGACACACTGAGGGTCCACAATGGCAAATTGCTTTTTTCTTGCACAAATGCCAAAGATTACAAGAGTGTAACTTTTTTGAAAGGATTTTAAACCAAGTAAAATGTAAAGCAGATAGCATGACCCTGAGGTGAATCAGAATAAGTGAGCTTTAACCCACTAACTTTGTTACTGTACATAACACAAGTCTGCCCTCATATAAAATTTAGGGGCTGGAAGAGTTCAGAAGATACTTTTTAGAGCATAACCTAAGAAGAAACCATATACCCTCACAAATGTGTATTTGTGTATCAAGACCCAAGCCCACTAAATTTGAACACAATCTTTAACCTTGAATGATTTATAATCCATCTCAGGAGGCACCTACCATAACCAATTATTCTCAAAAGGCTTGATTGACAGCCTGGTGATTTATTAAGCTAATAAAAATGTGATGTGTGCAATGAGTTCTAGCAGTTAAAAAATCCAGGAGACTTTAGTGGCACTTGCCTTGTTTGATTTATGTAACTATTACATTTGTCTCCATATGATCAGTCATTTTCTCACCCCACATTATAGACAAAAACAGCACCAATGACATTTGAATTGGAACATCAAATTCCATACGTAATAACCTTTGGTTAATGTAGGTGCATAATTGCTTACTCTAAGACTGTACATGATTACTGTTAAAAGTATGCATATTTTGTTAATCCCATCTAATGGGATCCCCTAAACTGTCTAGATCATCTAATTTTTACATTAGAGGTTGATCATCCTGACATCATTGTATTTAATCCCATACACTGGTCTTGTTAGAACTTGTAACTCTGCAATAACACCCAATAAGATGATTGCTCAATTTAAACAAAGCTTTCTGTCCGTAAATACTGCAGCTTTTCATCCTCAGAGCTCACATGACTCACTCACAACCTCATAGTGAGATACAGATTGAGGCTAACTGTGAGAATTGTTCTAGCTTGAGGCCATGCTAATGTGCAACACATGACACTTTGATCAAAATAAAGCAGCATTCAGGCAACATGTTGAGATGCCCCCATGCCAAAAATAGCATTTTCTTTGCTGCAAATGAAGCAAAGAAATGTGTGAATTTTTTAGTCAGTGGAAGTGGGCAGTCAAATTAAGACAGAAAATGAACTGTGGGCACATAATGTTGTCCTGGGTCTTGCCTTTTTTGTAGTATTTCTCTTTCTCTGCTGGAGAAACTTAAAACTGACCATTTACAGTAAATACGGGAAGGCAAACAGTCTCTGCTGACTGGAATTCCAGCGACCACAAACGTCCTTTCAGGGGAGATATCACTCTAATTATCACTCTGTGTGCCTTTGATTCCTTTTCCCCCTTGACAACAGTGTGTCTGATGTGCCTCTGC
Organism: Carassius auratus; assembly: GCF_003368295.1. Classification (NCBI taxonomy): domain Eukaryota; kingdom Metazoa; phylum Chordata; class Actinopteri; order Cypriniformes; family Cyprinidae; genus Carassius; species Carassius auratus. Next base: position 6,969,624 of record NC_039260.1, read on the forward strand.
TGCCAAGAGTGATTGGCAACAATTCTATGTGTATCTAAGCCAGCAGCTGCTGAGATGATGGCCCAGCATCAAAGAACTCAGTGAGATGGATGGCACTCATAATTTTACTCTGCAGGGACAAGTTGGGGGAGGTTGGGGCAAAAACCAACATCAAAAAAAAAAAAAAAAAAAAAAAAAACATCTCCCAGACTGTCACATACCCACCCCCAACCTTTCAAGCAAGGCTTTGTCCCAGAGTTACCCTCTTTTAATAAGCTTCCGATAACTAGGAATTGAGTTCACTGAGAATACTGGAAGGGTTCGTTGGGAATGTAATACCAAACTCCCAATCTTATCCGGCAATGACCACCCGGTGGACAGCTGGTGTCTCATAACAAACACAAAGAGAAAGCAAAGCTATCCATCATAGAGAGGACATCTAAGACCCTGTGCTCTGTCTATGCCTCTCTAACTCTCAGGTTACAGGCTTACACAGCCGTCCAAATAATATTCACTGTGATAAATGGTCCTCTAAGCCGCCTACCTCTCATTAATCTCTTTCTTTAAAGGAGCATCCATCATGGAGTAGTGCTAGAGCTGTGGGAGAGAACGCTAGAGTTCATTTACAGGCCAGCTGAACTTGAGTGATGCATGTCATTTTAAGCTTGGATGGGAATGCACAGACATGAACACATACAAATGTCCAGATACGTGAATGCCCACAAACTAAGGCGGATGCATGCATAGCCGTGCATTCTTGACAGACAAAGTCAATGATTGATGGACTGATTGACTGATTTAAAAAGTACTTTGGCAGGAGTAAATTTCAAAATGCGTAATGCAAGACTTTCCCACCTTTTGTTAAAGTAGAAATTATCTTGCATTAAGCTAAATTAGAACTCATTTGTTGTTTCACTTGCTCAGCACGTAATATATCTGTCTGTCACCGGCTGAGGTCTCTACCCAAACAGGGCTTTCAATGACTTAACAGCTTAACTCAGCAGTGCGACAATTTATTAAATTTTCTCGCCTGTGTCACTTTCTTTTAGTCTAATGACAAAACCTATACAGCACCGACTCCATTTTGCTTTTAAACATTTGACCTGTATCTCTGACTTCCCAAGTTTCTCCCCAGCCTTTTCTGTCTAATTCTCAACAATATTTCTTCTTTCTTCCCTCCCTCGGCGTCTCGGAAAGCCTGCGTGATAGATGACATGTGTCAGGATGCCAGAAGTAAAGGGTGGCAGCGTGATTAACGGCTCTGTTGAAAGGGTAATTGACGGTTTGGCATTGTGCTGATCTTCTCCACCAGGGTTTGGTTTCTGGACCCCGGAGGACCAGACTGACTCATTTTTCTAAAATGGACCGCAAGCTAAAAGCCACCTCCCATGAGAAAAGAGATGGATTCTTGTCTTCTTAACAGAAGATTGATGTCTTCATTGTCAACACAGCAAAGTAACATTCATATAAGTTTACAACCACAATAGAGTGCTAGTTCAAATGAAACTTTGGAGAGTAGATCAATGTGATGTTTTTGTCTGAGGCATATAGTAAAATATATGTAATTTGTGTAATTTTTCTCAGAAAAATACAAAATTATTATTTAAAAAAAACTTTTATCTGTGAAACGTTTTAAAATGATTTTCACAACTTTGTCTCAAGGTCAATAAGTCTCTGGAAATCACAAATACAAACATTTTAATGACTAAACATGGATGCTCTTAAACCATTGACTAGTAAAAGACATCAACATCTACTAGTTAGCTTTGACTTCCAAAGTGTGGCATGGTGATGATCCTTTTAAACTGAAAAAGTAAACTGTCCATCACAACTAAAACATCAATACCAGTTGTGAACACATTAAACTTATGAACACACCGTCTGTGTGCATGTGTGAAATGTGTACCCAGGAATGTGTAAGATTACTTTAATCTTTTGTCTCAGCCGCTGCGTAAATCAATGGGGTTCTAGCGGTTTTGAAGCTTTTGGCAGTGATTACAGGCATGCCTGGCTGGAGAGGTATGTTGACACTGGTTGGGATTAGGGAATATTGGGCCTCTATGGTTTCCTGCCCTTTCATCACCACCACCATCAAGCCCAGCTCCTGCGTCACATCCATGCATGACTGATGGCAGCTTGTCCGGATGACCTGCCTCGCACCTTAGATCTGACAGCAACTGATTTTACCCTTAGAAAGAGGGAGAAGGCAGGGCCTGGAGTTACGCCCAAAAGAGCCTGAGAACCGAGAAGCTTTTTGGCCAGGGTGGCCCGTGGGATTTGCGGAGGCGTGTCCGATTAACTCACATTATCAACCCACACACAGACGGAGAGAGATCTGAGTTGAATCAAAGTACAACTCTCAAAATAGATTTGATGCCTAATCTGTCGTTCCAAAAATGGCTCAAAGACAGATAAAAACATTCATCTCAGAAGGACTGTAGGTGTTTCCACATGTTTGTCTTCTCATTGCAGTTCAGAATCATATAGATTCTAGACTGGCACCAAAAAGCTCATTTGTCAAGTAAAGGTGCTAAATTGGGTTATGGCAATAGGAAAGGCCAGCAGGAGTGGCTAATATCAACTTGATTACATCAAGGGAGCACAAACCTAATATGACTTGGTGACAGACGCATAACTTGTCAACTCCAATCATTGCACCTGTCAGGAATCCATCAGGCTTACAGCTAATTAGGTGCACTCAAATTAAGCAAAGCAAAATGTTTCTTTTTACAGAGCTGTGCAAACCTTTAGGGTAAGAGAGAGAGAGTGATTGGGAAAGAGTATATTTCTCTATAAACTCTCATTAAGATTTCATCTACAAGATTGCTATGGAGCATTTCATCACCTACAGAGAAAACGATGCATCAGAATCAATAAGTTAAAAGTAACAGTCCTTCTTCCAGTGGCTCAGTATATAACTAAATGTTTTCATACCTGTAAACCATAAACTCACACTTGTAAACCACATGGTCACCACTCTGCACAGCGCCTATGAGTGAAGTTTGGATGAGCATACTGATGAAATAAAAGCCTAGGCAAGCTTATGGGAAAAAGAAGGAGAGCACTCACATGGCCTTGGTCTGATTGACCATTAAAGCCTTTGATGGATGAGGCTGTCACAAGGATAACAATTAAATCCAACATGAGACAAAGCTGTTCTGACAGGCCAGTCTAACAGAGCAAGCCATACCCCTCCATTAAACTCCACATCATCTCTGCCTCAAACACACACACACAAACAGTGAAGGCTATATAATAATGGCTTTGTATCTCTGTTTCAAAGAGCTCTGCTATAAATATAAAAATGCCCTAGAACTCCTCCTCTTTTAAATAATAGGATAGGATCTATTCTATTAAGCAGACAGATAATGTTTGAGTTTACATTAAGGCAGTTTCAGTGGTTCCCAACTCTTCAGAGAAGTTAAGATAGTCTGGAAAATGTACACATATCCCATGTATGTGTCAATGTTTCATAAGGACATAAGGTCTGAGCTGAAAAAAAAGACACATTAAAAATAATAATAATATAGTTAAAAATGCTTGTGGTTTATACTAAACATTTATACAAATTTTTACTAATGCACTTTTCTTTCACCCTGAATATAATGTACATTTTAATCAACATTGGAAAAATGTTAAACATGCTTTTAATGCAATATATAGTTTTTTTTTTTAAATAATTTTAATACTTTTTTTCATGCATTTTGAGTTACAAGTGTCAAGTTCCACTACGGTTCACCTATTTGTACTGTAGTACAACCAATTAGCCTTTTAATAATAATAATTTAAAAAATATATCCAAAACAACAACTACTTAATGACCTTGATATAACAGATGAGGGTCTAATTTGGTCCTTTCTAGTTTATGGTTTTGTTGTCACATGACAACAAAATGGCTTCCTGACTGTTTGTTATGCCACAAAGTTTTTCAAATATTAATACTTTAAAAAAAAATGAATACAACTGCTTCACCCCTTTAAAAAAAGGAAAAAAGAATAATCAGAAACATGATTATGTCTTGACGAATATATTCCTTTTAGAGATATTTTTTATTTTCTTGTTTTTTTTTTCTTTTTGTTTATATTTTGTTTTTACAATATTCAGACAGTCACACCACTTGAAGCCACATAAATTCCATCTAAATTACTTTTAATTAAATATTAAAAGCATGGTCATTTTTTAAAAGTAGCCAATCCATTAACTTGAAAAACAAGGTATGACTTAAATTAGAATAAGGAAAATTAGTTATGCGCGAAAATAAAAAATCCACACAATTAAACGCGAGTATAACGTTACACAGAAAGAATATTGCTCCTTGCGGTAGTTCGTAAATGCAAGGCAGTATAAACCAAATGTAGACTACATAACCGTTCTAACAGACAAAAAAACTTGTACAGATGTACATGAGTAGCCTCTCTAATGAAATCAGCTTAAATAATCTTACCTGCCGCTCGTTTGGGCGCCTGCTGTTTTCTCCTCGGCATACTTGCGCGCAGATTGTGTGTCTATAACGCAACCTGAAACGATATTTTACAATATATGCTCCCAACCAGACGAATCACAATTTAACAACAGCACGGCGCAGTCACAAAAGCTACGACACTTCCCATTAGGCATAGGAGAAAGCCAGGTGCTCCGTTTTAACCGGTAGTCTTTGTTTAAAGCCCGTCTGCTGGAGTAATGAGGAAAACTGAGCGGCAGGACAGTAAACGTCTAGCCGCTCGCTACGAGTTCGTCACGTCACTCAAAAGTCCGCGGCAACTGATTCTTCCGCGCGCAGAAAGTATGGGGGCGTTTGACACGTCTGTCGTTGTTAAAAAATGCTAGATACAAGGCAACGGAATGGCACTGACCGCGAGGGTTTAAAGTCGAAATTAAAGAAGTTAATAGAAGTTACATGCTGTTTAACGCTGATGGCGCAAGACGGTGAAAACGGAGAGACGCGACGCAGCGTTTAAAGAGTGACTGACAAAAAATTAACAATAGTAGACGAAACGCGTGCTGTGGTCCTATCGTTCATTCCCACGGCACATATAATGCACAAAATCCAGTCTAGGTAGTCTGCTCATGAGGTTTTGAGACACTGCCAATATGTCACTTAAGAGCGCATTAACTAGACCGCTTACACTGACAGAAAGGAAGGATGTAACTTAACCCCTTAATGGACACACCCAGAAAAAACAATGGAGATTTTTTTTGGGGGGTGGGGGGGGGGGACAATAACAACAACTTTTAAGCATATTTTAAATGGTTGGTATGTCAGTGAATGGTTCCTTTTTTATTATTATGCACTGTCTTTAATAATTTTCATCAAAATAAGACTTTCCTTTTTATCATTAGCCTTACATGATTACATGAGATTGATTGATGTGTGAATAAAACTGAAAATATATATCACTATTACAGATTTAAAAGTGCACTTTTACCATGATTGGATATTTGAAATGTTTAGATAAGCAGATTTGCTAAAATCATAAAACAGAAGAAAAGCCTTGTGCTTTTACTATATAGTTAAGGAAACCCTCTGAGAATAAATTACATCAAAATGCTTTACTTTAGGACTTGAAAGTTATTTTAAAGTGTTTAAGAAAGTTATGTTAGACATTTTGTGTATAAGGTTAAATACTACTAATACTACAAAATATTACTATACTCATACTTTTGTAAGAGTGCAACATAATTATCTGTATTATTCCATAATCATGTTTATCACAGTTTCTTTCAATTAAAAAAAAAATGAAAATCTGAATCATTACTTCCTTTTGAATATGTTAACCTGTTAAACAGTAACAGACTTGTTTGCAGAAATCAAACAATGAGCAACAAAATAGCATTTGCTACAGGAATGAAAAAAATATGTTTCTTTCTCAATGTTTTGCTATTCTAAGCCACTTAATCACAAATTCTACTGAAAACTCTCTTGAGTCTCTTGAGTAATCAAAACTGCATGGCCAAAACAAGCTTGCCCTGAAGACTTTCTTTTACAAATCAGCACTGTCTGAGGATGTCCTTTTAAGTACTGTAAAGTCATTCAGATGTGGGGTCAGAGTTCTGACCGTGCCATTAAAACGCAGGCAGAGACATAGTGCTCTCATTTAACTGCACGGCTGCATCATATATCATCCCACTGCCACAGAGCTGCATTAGAGAGGATCTTTGATTTTTACTTTTAGAGCAACATAAATCAAATGCAAGGCAAGGTCTGCCAGTGACATCCTTGTATTGGTCCTCACTGAATGGGATGGAGAGGGTTTGTTGATTGAGGTCAGGAGCAAACGGATATGTTGTACTAAACACAACACAGTTGCAAACGAGCAAAAGAAAATAGCGTATAATAAATCGAAATCGATTGTTATTATGAAATGTACTGGTTGTTATACATTTTAAAAGCAGCAAATTTTATTTCATTGCTCATTGTTTGATTTCTGGAAATACGTCTGTTACTTTGTTAAGTTTATTTTGTTTAGCACTTTAAAATACCCAAAAGGCCGTAACTAGTCAAATATGTGTTGTCGTTTTTGTGCTTGTGCACGATGTCAGGTCAAACATTAAGGAAGCAACTGTCTCATTACCCAGACCGCCTTGGTCTTCTCCACCTCAGAGCAATCTTGTCTAGCAGCATCTGAAACTAGAAGGGACATCTGCCAGCAGGACACCCACCCTCCCTACAGCTCACAGGAGGGTGTATTTGAGCCACATGTCCATCAGTCCTGTTGTGAAGATTTCATTTTATCTCCTCCTGCCCGCTTTCCACCACTGTTTTGAGAGCTGCTGTCCTCCACTTTGATCTATGATGAACAGATGACCTTTTTCCCAAGTCAGGTGTCTGACTCTGTAACATCATGTTCTAACAGTGTGTCAAAACAGCATGGCTCACCTTCTCCAACTCCAGTTATTTGTCTCGGACAGACTCACAAATCTGTTTTGAAGAGATCTATGGTGAGGTGAATGTGTTGGGGATGGCAGCACCTGGGTGTATTATAAATGTTAAAAAACAGAGAGAAAGCGATGATGTTGATTAAAACAAACTGGAGAAAGGATCTGCAAATACTGCTTTTATCAATTCATTCTGACTTGGTATTGATCAGGGAAAGAGATTACAAGCCTTTCCTCTAGGAAGTGTTGATCACTCCTTAATCAGTGACACAATCAGGATGTTAATTCTTAACCCTGCAATAATTCAGTGTAACTGCTTTAGGCTATAAAATGAAATAAGTATTGCCTCCAATACAACAATCTGCATTTCATTAGGAACATAACTGTGTGTCTAATTTATGCAACAGGAAAGACTGGGCTAGTTGTCACAAAGATTCTATCTTAAGCCGGGCTCACACTACAGGATTGAAAGACTAGCCAAATCACTGTTTCTCACACTATGCAACAAGATTTGTTCTCATCGGTCCTCGTCTTGTCATAGCTGCGTGCATTCTACACAACACAATGCTAACGAGGAGCACCCACTACAAAACATTCAGTGAAGAGGCGTTTTCCAGCCATCAGCAAAAATACGTTTTCTCACATAAATTCTCAAAAGAAATTACAGCAATTATAGGTCCTTTCTTCAATCATTGACGGTAAACTGGCCCTTCAATTGGTCTGTGCAGTTATTTTATCCGAAAGAAAGAAGAAACCAAGACAAGAGATTATGGCAGAAACAATGGCTTGGAAGACGTGGACTGTCAGCCTACTGCAGAAATAGTTGGAAGTAATTAAACAGCACAATGAAAAATGATATTATATGCACAAAATATACGCATTTGTTAAATTTATTTCTAGTTGATTTGGTGAATTTTTGGCTTTTCGTTTCTGTTCATAAAGATGAATGATAAGACCGTTATAGATAGATGTTTATACCATCTACACTGTGATTGGCTGGATAAGTTCCACCTTGCCATTTTGTCACTCACATTACGAGATCACGTGGAGATAATATCAAACAGGTTTGAAAATATCATATTGTCTGTGATAGCTTGAGACAGGTTCGGATCACGTTGCTGAGCTGTTCATACTTAAAGGGATAGTTCACCCAAAAATGAAAATTAGTCCATGTTTTACTCACCCTGGAAGCATCCCAGGTGTATGTGACTTTCTTCTTTATGACGAATCTTAATTAAAATCTTAATTAAGAATCAATTTAAAATTGTCCTTGTTCTTAGCCTTTAATGGGGTTAGCGGTTGTTTGTTGTCAACCATTCAGAAGACATGAAACAAAGTGGGGGTGGGGGGGGGGGGATGGTAAAGGCCTCTTGTAGCAAATCAGTTTCAGATTTTAAATGTAATAAACACTTGTTTTCTCACTTCTGCTGACTGTGGGGAACCGGATGACGTGCAGATCTTCCATACCCGACAGTCAGCAGATGTGAGAAAAAAGTGTTTATTACGTTTTAAATCTAGATATATTTCTTACAAAAACAAATGGATTCGCCACAGGAGGCCTTTATTCACCCCCCATCCCCCCCCCCCCCCCCCCCCCCGAGCCGTGTTTTATTACAGATGTGCACACTTTATTTCAAGTCTTCTGAACTGTTGACAACAAACACCCACTTACCCCACTGAAAGGCTTGGAAGAGCAAGGATAATTTTAAAAGGGGTCATATGATGCGATTAAAATTTTTCCTTTTTCTTTGGAGTGTTACAAGCTCTTGGAGCATAAAGAAGATCTGTAAAGTTGAAAAGACTAAAGTTTCAAATCCAAAGAGATATTCTTTATAAAAGTGAAGACTTGTCCATGCCCTCCGTCGTCAAATATGTAAGTAGCTTTACATATGTAAAGAATTTTCCTGATTCAAACGTGAGTTTTGAGTAGTGTAGAATATCGCTTGTTGTTTGTCATTTTTTCCATTCACAAATGCATTCTTGGTTTTGTTTGCATGATGCGATATGCAACGCAACACGTAAAAAGACAGTAGAAGACATTATAATCAATAATTATGTTCTCACTGGATGCAACAACTGCCTCGTTTGTAATGGGTTTTACTGTTTTTGTCCTGTCATGCCGGTGTTCTGACCGGGATATGCCATAACAGTATATGTTGAGGGGCGTAACATTTCCGTCAGATGTTTGAAACATTTGGCCAATCACAACGCACTGGATAGTTGGCCAATCAGAGCACACCTCGCTTTTCAGAGCGATGAGCCTTGTAAAAATCAACGTGTTTCAGAAAAAAGTTAAATACACCTAGGATGCTTCGATGATGAGTAAAACATGGATGAATTTAAATTTTGGGGTGAACTAACCATTTAATAAGCTTAGGGGACCACAACAAGCACTGATCTGAGGGTTTTGTCGCAGACTGTGGAAATCGGTTAGCAACAGCAATATCCAGCCAAAAATCCTGTATTTTTGCTATAGCTGATGCTGGGTAAAAAAAAGAAATTACATGATAAAAACACACTTTCCTACATGATTGAAGATTTTATCCAACATGTCATACTTCACATATATTAGGGCAAGTTGTCACCTGTGTTCAATTGTTTTGAACGTTATATGTTTTGGTCTTTTCTAATCTTTTTAGTGTATATATTTTGCTGAAACTTCATTAAATGCCCAACAACCTCATTAAATGCCCAACAATTAGACAACGTACCCGACAGTGTAACAACTAAGTGCTTTCCCATCATCTGGGCAAACGATTGTGAACAGGGTTTGGAACAGTTTGGTTACAAAGCATTCTCGGCCTGTGTTTCTTACCATGGTTAGCTACAGCAAACCATGCTAGTGGATAATTAGGTCTCAATAAAAATAGTTTGTATGGGTTACTTTTAACTTTTTATATGATGTTATTATCCAACATAGCGTGCTCCCTCCCGTCACTGAGTTTACATACATTCTCATTCTAGCACCACATTGGGACAAGCCCACTGTCCTGGATCAACACTGAACAGCAACGGTTTCACTACGAGAACTGTACGACCAAATGTCAAAACATGTTTAGGCAATAACAATGAAAATGCTCTTTTGGACCATCTTGGAAACCAATAATTTAAGGTCCGTTCATTCACAACAATAACTATTAGCATTAACACGATAAAGTTCTGTGTATTATAAGCGGTACTGCAGTTTTCTCTGATGCTTTAAAAGATGGTTGCTGACAGATTGTCAGTGTTTTGTAATGTTGACTGTGCTATAAAAAATTTGTTCGATTTTTAAAACTATCGTTTTCATCCATGCCTGAGAAATATTCAGCATGTAATATTCAGTACATCTGTGACAACTTGCCCCGATCTCCACTATTGAAAGAGATTTAATTTATGCAGTTATCACTGAGAAATGTTTCATTAATATGACCACACCGCATACACATTTCCACTAATCCTACTTCCTATCCAGGATGACAGCAGAGGCATGGTCATAGGCCGCTCTGAATAGATAATTAAGTCTTGATCTTAAAATATAAATGTACAGATGGGGCTTATGACAAAAATGGAAATTTTTCACCTTTAACCACCATTAGTTTGACAGTGACGCAGTTTCCCCTTAGTGTGAGAATACAGTGGGCCGAGTTCAGTCAGGTGAGAGGTGACAGGGCCGTATGGTGGATCTCCTGCCAGTGACAGGCTGTCATTTGGAGATGTGTGCCATGTGGCTGTCTCTCAGCCTGTCTTTGAGCTGAAGGATGACCCCTTCTGCTCACTGGGGCTTCACCGGCCATGCCATTCCTGTCTCTCAGCTAACGTGTCTGACAGGAGACATGACGTCTGAGACACATCGACTCCATCTTTAGGTAGGCCTGTCCTGCGTTTTCTGTGATAGTTCAGGGAGGGAGAGAAAATGAGAGTGTATGTGCGTCTCATTCTTCCTGTAACTAAAAGAGCTATGGCATTATGCTTTAGATATTTGCATACTGAAATGTATTGTGTTGTCTTTCATACCAGTCTGAAGACTGAGTTAAGGCTCAAGGTTAAGTGTTTTGATTGAGGTGAAAGGTGTACCTATTAAAGATTTGGAGGATCTTTTTTTACCAAAAATCCATCATCGGTGACGTAAATGCATTTTAGCAATTAAGTGTCCTTTGCTGATGGAGCAATTTAACTTGATTTGTGGCTATCGGACAGGACAAAATGTGTATCAATTCTTCAATAACAAACAAATACATCACAAACACTGTTTAGTAAATCCTATAAAAAAAAACATATTCAAGGACATGCATGCACCTCATATTATATGATTATGTGTAATGTACACAAGCATACATTAGATATTTGTGTAATGGGTCTGTCAGTATAATATTACATAATAAAAGACAGGAAAGATTCAAGTTACCATTTACTGTACATCTTCAAATAATAACCATCTCAAGCTCAATCTACCCGCCCAACTCTTGGGAACTTCATGAGAGCTTTCTGACCTGCTGCACAGTCACAGTCACATTCTGCTATGACAGCTGCACATCCTCAGACCGGAAAGCCCTTCAGCGGGTAGTCAAAACTGCCCAGCGCGTCACTGAACTCGGCTACTGGCCATCGAAGACATCAACAACCGTCGCTGCCGGCAAAGAGCTCTCCAGATCATCAGGGATTCCATCCACCGCAGCTACAGTCTGTTTTCTTCCCTGCCATCTGGAAGCCACATAGACACACACAAACACGGACTACAAGGCTAAAGAACATTTTCATCCCTTGGGGTGTTGCATAATCTAAACTAAGATCTAACAAGTTCTCAAACCCAATACCAAATCAAAAAATACTGATGCTATATATATATATATATATATATATATACATATAAATATATATATATAGCATCAGTATTTTGTTACATATTTTGTATATTTATCAGTACTTTATTATGAAAAGTTTTAACTTTTAACTTTCAAGTAGATTTTAAATCTAGTTGAAAGTTAAAAGGAATAACTTTTCATAATAAAGTAAGTTAAGGAATGAAATTGTTTGTTACAAAAAAATTTAGCTAAATGCTTCTGAAATTAGATTAATCATTTTAGAAACAAACGTGGATCCGTTTTGCTTTGCATATAGCCCTAGAGCAACAGCAATGAAAAAACATAGAGGAAGTGCTCTTCGTTACATATAATCTCTCAAATGAAGTGCTTTTCAAACTATGTTCTAGACTATATTCATTGACGAAAGACACAAAAAAAGCAAATGGGTTAAGAAAGATAACAAGAAACAGGAAAAGATCTCCTTTAAATTGCCTTTAAAGTTGTCCAAATGACTTTCTAGCAATGCATATTACTAATCAGATATTAAGTTTTTATATAATTACGGTAGTAAATTTACAAAATATCTTCATGGAACATGATCTTTACTTAATATCCTACTAATATCCTATTTTGGCATAGAATAAAAATCTATGTATTTGACCCAGACAATGTATTTTTGGCTATTGCTACAAATATACCCCAGCGACTTAAGATTTTTGTAGTCCTAGTTCACACACAAACACACACACACATATATATATATATATATATATATATATATATATATATATATATATATATATATATAATTGCTATATATACAGTGTATATGATGAATTAAACATTAATGAGACAAATTATTAATCATCATGGGCAAAATTAATTCAGAGTGAGATAGTCAAACAGGGTGTCTTTTTTTAAAGATGTAAGCACATTGCCCTCCCCTGCTGCAATATCAGAGTAGCTGGACATATTTGCATGCTCAGCACTGTGTGTCTGCAGTAATTCATCATTGGTCTCTGAGGTATTGAAAGCATCAGCATCCGTCAGCAAGCTTATGTCAATGGCTGTGTTTTAAAAGAAAAAAGAATTATTTCTCATCAGTAGAGCACTTGTTTTTAAATAGCCTGTGTTATGTGTCTCTAAAAATATCCCCAACTGCAATGGGGGAAAAAGCCTTACCTAATGGCTTGTAAGATCACAATATTGACCAAATAATTAAAAAAATAATCAATGGCCAAATTGTTAAACCGTGGAATGAGATTGTAGCCTATGTCCAGTGTAGCATAAAAATGCTAAAACAGATCTGCTCTAAACCCCTCTTATTAATCAAAGGATTAATAATCCTTTATTAATATAAACATATTATTACACTAATATTCTAAGATGTAAAATGCATGTTTTAATAAGATTGTATAATTGTCATGTATATAAATGACAAATATATCTGCAATAATTCTTTTTTTTTATCAGAATTTATATAGACTACTGGCACAATGACACTATAATTTAAATTTAGTGGTAAAAGACTTAAAATACTATAGTAAAAACCTATTAATTGGTTAACAGTAAGTTCCCATACTACATACAGTAAAAAACTGTAATGAACATTAATTGTATGGTATATACACGTTTTGGAAATGAAAAAGAATGTTTAATTTACAGTAAATATCCGCAAATTGACATACCCAGAATTGCCTGCACTACATTACACATTTGATGTTTTTTCATTGAAATAACCGTTTCTTAGTTTTTCTCAACAGTTGTGTACATTAGGGTTGTATGTTACATCTAATGTTGTTAAATTAATGTTTATCGCATTATTTTTAGGTTCTCGTGTGTTACCATGATGACCTTGGTTTGTCATGTGACTCTCATCACCACTTTTGGTGGTTATCAGTGTATTACAAAAGTACAAACAGATTTTAGTACTTCAACGTTGGTATATTAAGATTTTATCAGTTAATAATTGTAAAATTTTTACATGTAAATTAAAGTTTAATACACATACAATACAATTAAGTTATAACCACAGCTGCTTTTTTTTATTTATTTTTTTATTTATTTATTTTTTTATATTGTATGTACTGATATGACAACAAATGTTATACCAGCTCTAAAATGTAAACCAAACATAAAAACATTCACAAACGTTCTTGAGGTTCGTGTCGCAGCAGCATCTTTTTGGCGCCAAAAGAGCAGTTAGCTAATCTTCAACTTTATTTAATAAAAAACAGACTTTTTTGCCATATATTTGTAATGTACAAATCAATAATAAAATAACTAAAAGGATAATATTTCTATTTTGCTGATAAAGATTAGTTTTCCTAAAACAGACAGCAATTTTCGCTAAAGTCAAGCGATTTCTGTTCGCGCGCATAGATATAGGCCAACATTTTAGTGCGCTCTGACTAACTTAATCTAACTTTAGTTAGGCTTACTGAAATGTTGTGGGGAAATGTATATATTTACTTGAAAGATCCCCCATAATTAGCATCCTGGATAATCACAGTAATTTTCAAAAAATCCTCATTTACCCATTTAGTTCATCATATACCTAAAGATAAATTGTCATCCCAAAAGTTGACAAAGGGTTGACAAAGCTGTTACCCAAGTGTCTCTGTGCATATAGAGTTCTCTGTCCCTCTCTAAACACCCCCCATCCTCCAGATCAGATCGCATTGCTCAAGATGTGTTTATTTCTGCTGCGCTGTCTTGTTTGCAGCGTGGCTCCATCAGTATACAGTCATGTCTCGCATTTGCATCGGAGGAGCGTGGATAGGCAGACGAGCGCGTCTGTCAGTGAAAATGACACGCGTGCCACTTTGCTGCGCGACTGACGGCGGGATGCGCACCAGTGTCACATCCCTGTATGTGTAGCCCGGAGCGGAGTGTGGGTGTCCCGTCCATCAGAAAGTGGGGGATGACGGAGACGGGGATGTGAAGAGTGAGTGAGTGAGTGAGTGAATGAGTGACTGCGCCGAGGCTTTTGCCTCTCCTCATTCTCACGATCTCCAGCTGCCACATCAAACGCCTCCTTCAGCCCGCGTCCGGCTCTTTATCCCATCAATTAGATTTAATCGCAAGGATGGGTCACATAAACCCCACATGCGGGTAAATCTCGGGCCCTGCTGAACGAATGTACAAAAGATCAAAAGAGCCATCAGGATCTAGCCATAAAAGAGTAAAAAAGATCACACACCTACCATACTTCGGCCAGTTCTGTGCATAAAAAGTGAATTAACCCTCTCAGGCTCAAATGAAGTTTTAGTAACAAGTTTTTAGAACTCCAGATACATAAAATATGTATCTGGATTAATAAGGTAGTTCGTTTTTAACTGTTGCAAATCAGCAACGCCTGCCTTGAGGGGGTTAAAAGTAGGCTATGCTACCCTGACAACAAAATTTCATAGTAAAATCAGATAGTAGGCTACTTTGTGCTACAGCATATGATTAGCAGATAACACTTTATTTTACAGTGTCCTTGTTACACATTACATGCACTTACTATTAATAACAGAAAAATAGCCTATGCATAGGCCTAATTAGATGCAGTAACCCAAAAACAAAACCTTAAACTGGTTAGTAATCTTAATTCATATTATCTGTTAGTATCTAACAAGGGCACTGTAAAATAAAGTGTTAACACAGACTCATATCAAATGATATTGAATGGAATTCCAAAGCGAATATAATGGTATACTGATCATGGTAAAGCAAAATGTTATTTCCTTTATATTATATATACTATGGTACTGTATGTATATTTTTTTATATATTCAATACCCCTTATAAAAAAAATAACAATGGTTTTACAACAAATAATAATAATAAAACATGGTTACTATTGTTTACTCACGGTAATCACAAATTAACCATGGCTTTCCTACACTAACTGTAATTTAACCTATTTGTAGTATAACTGTGGTTATATAAATGGTAATTCATATGTCAAAAACTATATGGTTACTACACTTTACCACAGTAACAATGGTTAATTTTCATTTGGGACTACGGTAATATGCTATATATTTATATAGCACTTTATACAATGCAGATTGTGTCAAAGCAGCTTCATAGTAATAGACAGGAAACTAACAATGTTAATGTAGGCTACATAAATTATTAAACAAAATCAATTTCAGCTTTACAGAAGAAAATCAGATTTTCATAATGATATTCAATTGTATTTACATTCTATTCCATGACACGAAGATCCATGAAAGGAAAACATAGTTTAACCATGACACTGCATATAAAAAAGCGGTCATATTATGGTACTTTGATATATACCATAGTATTGTATGACTGACATAGTCATAGGCTACATAAATTAAGCAACTTCCGCCACCTGCTGGACATTTCTAAAATAGAACCCTAAATGTACCCTATGACTCCTCTAAAATCATCCACAAGTATTCATTCAGCAAGAACAACAAACTCTGTGGTCTAGTACAGCTGATGTGCTTTATTTGGCAGTTTACAGCATGTGCAGTGATTCAATTGTGTGGTCCATCTGAGACTGAGCTGCGGTATAAGCTGTTTTATGCAGCTCTTCAGTTGAAAACAAGACTTTGGCTTTTTACAATAGTTACACGTGGGAACAGAAAGGTCTCAAAAACATCACATTTACATAGGAGTAACATGAAGAACATAGTCAATACAAATTGCAACTCCAAAAAGGAACAAGCGGCACAACTAGTATATTAATACATATTTTAAAATTACATTCTCATCCTTCAGGCCAAAATGTATCCATTACAATATGCCTGTCAAAGAGATATTAGCCCAAATCTGGCAAATATAACTACAACAATAATAGTCCAGATAAGTTTAGTGTCCATACGCACTCAATATGTAACAGTGACACTGGCCTCCTAGTTGTTCGATGCCAGATTTTAACACTGAATATTTCTTTTTTTTAAATCACCATCTTATATTTTCACATAATATATTGTTCCTCTTCATATGGAGAGTCCGTAGCAATAGACTTGGCAAGAGAAGCAATTCTAAACTATCGCAAAATCCTTGGTGCTGATCTGTCATTGCAGGTCGCTTTTCTAAGACGCACTCCTCTACGGATGGTCTTCAACATGTCTCCTCCGTCCTGCTCATGCCCTTGCTCTTGCAGGTGCCCCTGGCTGGCCTGAGGGTCCTCGGGAAATGGGAACTGGCCTTCACCGAGAGCATGAGCATTAGCGACCAGCTCTCCAATCTTCTCCACAAGACTATGGCGATTGGCAGCAAGCATCTGCTCGTCTTCTGAAGTGAATCCCGCAGCTCCAGTCTGCTGAGCGTAGACACTTCCACCACCAGCTCCCCACGTTGGCAGACTCATTCGCTTGGGAGAAGCTTTGTAGTTCAGAATTTCTAACGATTCGTCATTGTACAAGTTTTCCTCACTTCCATTGTGTTCAGGAGGAGGGCTGGG
This sequence comes from Carassius auratus, assembly GCF_003368295.1. Lineage (NCBI taxonomy): Eukaryota > Metazoa > Chordata > Actinopteri > Cypriniformes > Cyprinidae > Carassius > Carassius auratus. The sequence continues at coordinate 6,986,694 of NC_039260.1, forward strand.
GAATCCAGGTGAGTCTGGGACGGTCGGAGTCTTTACAGGGACGATAGGTGGTCTTATAGGGATCGGACCCCCACTGGATGGAGTGCGTCTCACGTTTGTTTTAGATGAAGGGGTTCTACGAATGGTGGCTGTTCCTGAAGTTATGACAGCACTTCCTCGTCCTTTGCCATTGGTTGTTGGGGCTCCCTGGGCAGCCAGTGCTCCATGCAGCCCCGCGGTGCTGGCGGGCCGCTTGGTCTGGATCATACGCCGGTAATTCTGAGCCAGATTGCTATTGCGAGGGACGGTACAGGACTTGTCGAAGTCTGTTTGTGCGTCGTTATCATCGTCGCCATTCATGGAGTAACAATCGTATTCAGATCCTGCAAAGAGAAAATGGGAAGAGAAAATATTCCTCAACTCTCTCGGCCTTCATGCAGTGGATTGCATTTGTGTGTGTGTTTTAGGTGTCTTATTAAAATGCTAATAGTTTAATAAATGTGGCTATGTTTAAAAACATGATGAGATTCCTATTAAGGCAGCATTTTAAAGCATCAAAATTACCAACAACTGTTCCAGAAGATAAGATACCTTGTAATTCTAAAGCAGATGTTCATGTATCTTCCCCATAATGCATTAAGCTAAACTTGGCAAATTAACAAGAGAAATGTTGCTGTGTACACTGCTGATGGGTTTGGTAAGATTTTTGAATGTCTGGTCAAAAATACAGTAAAATGGTAAAATTCCGAAATAATTGTACAATTTAAAATAACTGCTTTCTATTCGAATTTATTTTCAAATGTTTATTCCTATGTTGCCAAAGCTGAATATCGAGCAGCCATTACTCAAGTCGTCAGTGTCACAGAAACCATTCTAATATTCTAATAACATTTTCTTCCAAATTAAGCCCAGAATAACAGCATTTATAATATTATAGAAATATTTTGTAATATTATACATTTCTTTGCTGTTCCTTTTGATCCATTTAATGCATCCTTGCTGAATAAAAGTATGCATTTCTTTTAATAATAAATATTCTTACAGATTCCAAACTTTAAAAAGGTAATGTACTTATTGTTCATTCATACTGAAAGATATAGTTAAATATACTGTATTTAAATTGTTTATTTGAGTTTTAATTATTACATTATTTGCGTGTTATGCATTTTATTTTTAATAGAGTATTGCTTTGTGTTGAGTCGACCATTCGCTTCCAGTGAGAAGTATTATTTGTAAGCTGTATGGAGTTTGTATAGCAGTCCAGTCACTTTTGTTGTTTAGTTTCAGCTAGTTTTTGAAAATGAGCCTGTTGGCAATTTTTGCATTGTGTATATATGTATTTTTCTCTGAACGGAATGAACAATTGTTATAAATGCAGTATGTAATGTTCACCTGTATTGAACGTGTTTATGTGTGTGTGTGTATATTACCCTGTGAAGGGATAGTGTCCTCTGAACATGATGGGGTCGTGTTCTGTGTGCTGTATCCACTGGAGTACTGCAGAGAGTCACAGCTGCTCTTCTGCTGCTGTTCTATAGTAAGCCCACGAGTCAGAACCATAGCCAGCTCACTAGCAGCGGATGACATCGGCTTACCATGCTAAGACAAAAAGAGAGAAAATAATAGATATGTGTGTACACTACCAGTCAAAAATCTGGTTTAAGTAAAAAAAAAAAAAAAAATAAAAAAAAAATCTTATGCCTTGCATAAATACAGTTAAAACAGTAATACTTTCTAATTTGAGTACAATTTAAGTTAACTGTTCTCTTTTTACACATTTTAAGATGTCATTTATTCCTGTGATGATAATAAAAAAATTTCAGCATCATTACTCCAGTGTTCTGTGTCAGAATTTATTCTGCTGATTTGCTGCTTAAGAAACATTTCTTATTATTAACATTAATATTTTAACAATATTTCCAATATTTCTAATAAGTAAAATAAGCATTTTATTAATGATTTTTAATAACTGATCATAACTAGGCACCAAATCAGCGTATTAGTATGATTTCTGAAGAATCCTGTGACACTGAAGACAGGAGTAATGGCTGCCGAAAATTCTGCTTTGTCATCACATGGATAAAATATATTTTAAATGATATTTAAATTGGAAAAAGCTATTTTAAATTGTAATGACATTTTACACTATTACGATTATATATATATAATCTCAATACCTTTGCAGTGATGTCTTTAGAATTCATTCTTGCTAGCCTATAAGGATCCTCGGGGTGAATTATCCCATTTCCTCCCACTCCACTAGAGGGCTCTGCAGCCTCAGTCCTGTGCTGCCCGGTTACAGCCGTCTGCTCATAGTGACCTGCCTTTGACCAGTCCTGCTGCAAGAGGAATTTTTTTTTTCTTTTAAGGTCATGGAAATATATCCAGAAAAGGACAGGACCTGCTTATTTAGTAGTTTATTTTAATAAAAAAAAAAAAAAAAAACAGACTTGAGGATGTTGGTTAATAGTGAAAAGCGGATGATAAATATATGAAATGGGATGAGATAAAAACAAACAAATTAAAACGAATAATTTATAACAGAATATAATAAAGCAAATAAAGGCTGACCAATGGTCAAAATGAAAAACAAACCTTCCAGTAAGGAGTCTTTGATATGGGTGAAGGGGACTGTGATCCTGGGGATTGGTTATAGGAAGGGGACGCAGGAAGTATGTAAGAGTGAGGCCTGATGGAGTCATTAAAACAGTGAGCAGGGCGAAAGGTAGCAAAGGATGAGCCGAACTGTGGAAACGGAATGACAGGATGGCCCAATCAAACTCAGAAAACATCACACAAGCTTCAGTGAATACCCCACACCAAATAACAGTGTAATAATAGACTAAATCATTTAAATTAACCCTTTAATGCACGATATAGATATAAAGGATTACCCCTTGGAATTCTACTTCACAATCCATTAGGAACTAAATTCTAATGCAATTTTATTGAACTCAAATATATGGACATTGTGCTTAAGTGTTAAATCAAAGAAATATGATAACTTAAGTGCAGATTATGAAAAAGAAAGAACTGATGGCAACATAATAACATGTAATAGAGCTCAATCATGAAAGTTATGTAAGAGTATTAAGTTGAATAATTTATTAATGAGATTTCCTGACTGAAATGAATACTTACTATTATGGGAGAGCCGCACTCACTGACTGACTGACAGGTTTCTGAAGCCTCTGAGGACGCAGAACTGGATGACTTCTGTTTACCAAAGATAGTTAAAGATAGGTCAGTGAAATGGACGTGGAAATAAGCATTAAACAAAACGGACAAAACCAAAACAACCGGTAAAGACCTGGCTAGTGATGTCAGAGGGCATGGGGGAGGGAGGTTTGGAGTGTACATTGGCATCCTGAGAGACAAATCCAGAATCATGAGAGGAGACGCTGCTCAGGCGATGAGCGCCACCTGGGGGCAGATGCACCAAACTGAGAGGAACACAAGGAAATCATTAGTGTTACTCTCAAAACCAGCAAATAACCAAATAAGAATACTCAAATGCAACCGAGAATTGTTGAGACTGCATATGGCTTAATAATCTCATTATAAAATAGTAGTTATTTAGAAATTACGCAAAATTGTGATAAAAAAGGATGAGACAAGCACCTGCAAAGACTGCTCTTCCTAGATCCAACACTACTGGGAGAAGAAGGTGGAGTCTGGTAGGACCAGTTATAGTCAGACCCCTTAAGATCCAAAATCACCTGGTGGAAATCAAAAATAATATATTTTTATTGTTATTTAAGTATGTTTGTTCGTTAAATGATTTTCATATGCATTTAAGCACCTGTTCACTGGCCTCTGGGAGTTTATGTGGGTCAGTTGTCAACACAGTGAGGTCATCAATAATGGCCTGGAGGTGAGTGGCCTCTCCCAGCATGCCAATTTCACCGATCTGTGGAAAGATGTTAATGCCACTTTATTGTAAATAGCAGTAAGCACTCCTTTATATCATTCAAATACATACATGGGGAAAGCCAGGCACATTGTCACTTGATGTTTTTTTTTTCTTTATAAAAACATGAAATGGATATTTTTATATATAAAAAAATGTTTACAAGTAAATACATTTTTTTTTCTTATAAATTATCTAGAAGTAACTTCAGACCCATAGTCTTTCATTCTCACCACTATAGGCTGCAGGAAGCTGATGAAGGTGCAGTAGCGCCCCCTTTCCTCCAGGAGGGCTCGGCGCACAGCCTGCTTCTCAGTCTCCTCCATCAGAAGGTACATGTCACTCACATCCTGCATGGCACTGTCCAGCTGAGGCTGCAGTCCTCCTCGACCTGAGACGAAGAGAAAGAGAGAGACTGTGAGAGGCAATTAAGCAGTGTGTGGATGAACAATGCATGAAAAGAAAATTACACTACTCTTTAAAACTTGGGGTGAGTAAGATTTTATTCAGCAAGGAGACTTTTAATGGGTGTTCTTTTGAACTTTTTTATTCATCATAAAATCCTGAAAAACAATGTATCATGATTTCCATAAAACATTAAACAGCATAACTGTTTACAGCATTAATAATAATGTTTCTAGAGCACCAAATCATCATGTTAGAATGATTTCTGAAGGATCATGTGAAGATTCAGCTTTACTGTCACAGGAATACATTTCATTTTAAAATATATTAAGGGAAACAGTTTTTTAAACATTGATCAAATAAGGCCTTGGTGAGTATTAGTTAATTCATTCAAAAACATTAATAAATGATACAATCCCCAAACTTTTGAACAGTAGTGAATGCTGAGATGCACTGAATTTTCACATTTTTAACCCAAGAAATATTGGATGTAGATGTCAACACAAATGTCCCATGGGTCAGGACAACCAAAGAGAGATTAGGGTGGATGATGTCAAAACAGCAACCAGGCATTGTCAGGCTTCATGCAAGGAAACCTTAATGACCGTATAATGAAAATAATAAATGACACAGTTGATATGAATCTAACACACTGAAAATATTGCATGATTGTGTGTTGTGATTTCCCAACACAGATTCTTATTATGTCTGATGCAAAGAATGACAATGAGATGAGCACGCTTTGCGAACAATGGAATTTTGTGTTTGAAGAGGACACAATGAGAAACATTCTCATTAAAACACACCCGAAACACCACAGATGAAATGAAATCAATGTTAGTCATGCTAAATGTGATGAACTATGATGGAACTGCCTGAATACATACCTGGTAGTTCTACCGTTTATAAGCAGAAGCCAAGCCAATCACAGTATGAAAGACAGAGAGAAAAATAGCATTGCCATGAAGAAATTTGCAAGCAAGTTTGTTGCCCCACAACATTTTTGATACATTGCACTAATGTAATTATACATTTTCCAACCTCAACATTCTTCAAAATACCTTATTTTATGTTCCACAGAAGAAAGGAAGTCATACAGGTTTGAAACAACATGAGAATGAGTAAATATTGACAGAATATTTATTTTTGGGTGAGCTAGCCCTCAAGAATCAATCCTCCACTAGATGATGGTACAGTTTACTGATCACCATCATCTGATTAAATAGGGTTACCGTGACCTTTTAACCCAACTTTATAATCTTTAACCTAATTAATCTAGGCATCAGAAAAAGTAAGCACGCAAGAGAGGTGGTTGAGTTAGAAAAGATCCCAGCAGGACACAATTTCATGAATAATTTAACATACCAGATGCATTAGTACTCTGAAAATAATGCACAGAGAGAGTATCAGCGAGAGGGGAAATCATTGCACTGACAGAGAGAATAAAAAAGACCAACCTTTTCTGGCTTTCTTCTGCAGCTTTATTGTGTCGGATGATTTCTTCTTGATCTCCTGCCTAGAGCGCTTGTACTCTGGTGAACAGAAAGAAGGTGTAAATTCACAGACTTTAGTAGTGGATTGAGTATAACCAGGTTTGCATATTGAAAACCTTGCTGAGTGAGTCCCACCTTTGGCGTGGTCTTTATCAAGCAGGGCAGCTGTTTTCTTCCACTCTTCTATCTTGTCTTGGAGTGGGGCAATCATTTTTTCCATTAAAGCACTGAGTATAAATAAAAAATGGCAAAAATGAAATAACAGAAATAATACAGTATTCAAAATGACCATCCAACATCACAGTATCATTTAAAGAAGAAGAAAAATAAAAAGCATAGTTTGGTGCTAAACTATTAATAATGGTTTATATTTATTTTCAGCGCTGAAAAGTGTTTTTATAGCTTAATATTTTTGTAGAAACCATGAAACATTTTTTTTTTCAGGATTCTTTGATGAATTGAAAGTACAAAAAATATATTTTTTTAAATATACTAAAATATACTACAACAGAAAACAGTTCTTTTAAATTGTAATAATATTTTGCTAAATTACTGTTTTAGTGTACTTGATTATTGAATAAATGCAGCATTTATGAGTTCTTTCAAAAACATAAAAAAAATGTCAATTACTGAAAATTTTGACCTGTGGTGTATATACACATATAAAGTTTTTACCACAAAAACAAAAATGAAACAACTATATGGTTCCTGTATGGATACAAATTATGGAAAGGAGCAGTTTGAAGATTTTTTCCTTTTGTGTTCCACAGAATAAACAAAATCACATGAGTAGTTTGGAATGAAATGAGGGTGAGTATAAGATTGGGTAAACTTTTCCTTTAAGGTCAGCATTTGAAATGTGTGAGCGGTGAGCTAATTTGGTCTCTCTGAAGACAACACATAAAAGCCTTAGAGCAGTCTGATTGATCAATGAATATTTGCTTATCTCCGCAGTGGAAAATCAATGTCTGGCATGGATATAAAATCCTGTCTGTGCCGTCTGACTGGCGGGGAGCAAGGCATGAAAGTAATCACGCCATGTACGGGTCGATCACTCACTTGGTGAAGTGGCGTAGTTTGGCCTCGATGCTGCGGTGTCGCATGCACATTCGGGTCAAAGCGGAACCGATATCCCTGGTGGCACCTGACAACAAGACAAATGAATGTTAAACAAAGAAATAAATATGAAATAAGAAGATTTTGATTGTTTATAGTCAGTATTTTTTTTTTTTCGAAAAAACACCATATAGATTTTAATCACACATATAAAAATGGCCACAAGAGGGCAAACTAATCAGAAGCAGGCCCATTAAAGGAAAAAGTATGTGCTTACTCAGTGAAAGTGCAAAATATTTGCACCATATTCACAAGAGACCGAACTTCATAGACCACAAATAGAATACTTCCCAAATTGAATGGCTCTGATTCATCAAGAAGTGCTCACTTGCTTGGTGAACTTGAACACAATTACTTAGCAGTGTTAACTTTCCTTTCCAGTGTAATTAAAATAGGGTCTTAAGCTATAAAGCCCAGCTTGCCTGGGCCTTAACACAGCCAGCTCAGCCAAGATTTCCCCCAATCTCACTGCCAGATCTGATGAGATTGAACTCTGTTGGTATGAGGGCCAGTGGGTTACACAGGCTAGAAGGGCCAAAGGTTCTACTTACAGGGTTCAAGGGACCAGAGGATATAAGGGAACATCTGACTGATTATGATAACTAGAGATGGGAAAGGATTTTTTTTAATCTTGCAAAAGATCTGTTTGCATGAACAATAATACCAAACAAACAAAAATGTTTACTTATTTCATTCATTAATATTTGTAAAATACTACTGACAAAGTACGTAATGTGAACCTTTAGATACATGTCTCATAAACGACCAGTCAGTAAGTACAATGATTCTACACCGATTGTCACAGTTGTAAGTTGTATATATTATATTTATGTATATATATGTTTTTTTATATATATATGTTCATTAGTCATTCATTTGGGAATTGGACTACACTTTTGTTGTTTTTGGTTCACTAAATTCAATAAACATGATTTGTGCATGTTATTTGTTCAGGAATCAAACTATACCGGTTGCGCAGTACAGTCTGATTAGAGTAATTTGTTAGGAAATTTGACTTCAGACTTGTGGTACCTTTGAATAAGCACTGCAGCAAAATCTAGTTTAGTAGTAAAGTGCAGTACTTCATTCGCAATGGTGAAATAATGCAAGAACCATTAATGGAACCAAACATCAAATATCTTTAAAAAAGCAAAACAAATGAATACTGTCTGGTAATTACACAAGCTTTTAAAATAGATGAATTATGTCATAGGCCTAGTGTTTTTGTACATCAAATATAAATTTGTGTGAGTACAGTAAGAAATAGGAGCAGCCCAGGAGAACAGCACTCCATCTCTCCATCCAGCCAGGTCCAAAGGGAAAAGGAGGGAACCGGGTAAAGGGATATCCCTCCATTCTTCCACTCTGTATCTGCCTTTCCTGTCTGCTCATGTTCCTAAACACCATTATTACAGGAGAGAATAGGAGAGGCCGGAAATAACCTGCCCTCCTATAACCACACAAACACACACACACACCTACACACACACACACACACACACACATACTGCTACTGAAGCACCAGACCTGAAAACCTTAAAAACAAGCAGCCTCCTGTGTGAGAGTTCATTGCTAAGAGGCACGTCAGTTCTTTTGAGACTTCAAATATTATTAGATTTTTGTATCACTATTATAGATTTTAAATAATATGTTATTTGTTATATTTTGTTTTCATTTTAATTTTAATAATAAAAAAGTATATAGTAATTGATTATTGTAGTACTTCAGCTTTAAATAAAAATATTGCCTGGCAACTAGCTGAAATAAAATATTTTATTTCAGAAGGCTAAATGTTAATTTCAAATAATATACAGTATTTATATATTTTAGTTGTAGTTATGATAATAATGATAACCATAATAACCCTGTTTCAAATGAAATTATATTTGATATATGACATTTTTATTTATTTATTTGCTTCAATCGTATCAGCACTATAAAAAGCACCAGTGCCCAAAGAGTTTTCACAGATTGTCCCATTGGTTGGGACACTGACAGATTGATTGGTGGCCAAACCAGGTGACAGTTAAGAGGAAAGGAAGGTTAAAGATCAGCCATCTGAATCCTCGGTCTAAAGGGCTGTAGTCAGGAAATGAAATTGCAAAAAAAAAAAATAATTCCCTGTGTACCATTTAGCTCAGACCCACAGGTCCATCCCATAGTGTCTGTCTGAGAGAAAGGCCCACTGTCAGTACACAGCATGCTTATCCAAAGGCATGCGTGTCTCACATCCTATTCTCAAAGGTCTTTGGCAAGCCAAATCAAGTTCAACGCTACTAGTGTTGAGACAAAACAGAGCTGTTCCTGAGTTGATCTGTGCACACACACACATCAATTTGCATGGCTCAGTGCAAAGTTCACAGCTGCACTTTCGCTCAAAAGCGAAGGCTTTTTTATCTCAAAAACAGACCTTCACGACGTCATTGTTACAGTCGAGATGATATGCTACACAAACACACTCACACACCTGCCAGCATCCTCTTTCCTTCCCTTGAGGGATCAGCTGACAGCTCCATCCTGAAAGCTTTCCCAGACTTCCTGTATCCACGAGTCCCCTGGCCTCCCACCCTGACTGGACACTCTCGACAGCCTTCCTTCACATCACGTGACGCAGAGGCTTCAGATGTTCCATTCAGCCAAACTCTCACTGCCTCCAACACCTGCTCATCATGACTGGGGAGCTATTTAGCGGATCTGTGAACCCTTGAGGAATTGCTCATGTGATCAACTGCTGCTTAAAGGGAGAGTTCACCCAAAGATGATCATTTTATCATTGCCATTGACTCAACCTCATGTTGTTCCAAACCTGTATGACTTTCTTTCTATAAATAACACAAAAGAAGAGATTTTCATCCAAATCTCCAACGGTATACAAATGGTATACAAAGTAAATGACAACAAAATGTTCACGTTGAACCTGATCTTGGTGACCTCAGTTGGGAATGAAAATTGTTCTAGATGACACTGAGCAAAAATATTTGGTGCTAGCCACCCTGACAAAGAAACTAAACTTGACCTTAACATTATTTCAGTCAAAACATCTGATAAAGGAACAGCCTTCACATCCATCTGAACAGAGAAGCAGTTTCCATCTGACTCTCGCTTTCTGAATGTATGGATATGTATGCAGGTGCACACATATAAATAGATTTTATTTTTATTGTTTTACTTAAAATGACACTAAAAATCATTAATGTTTATTCTTATGTCTTTTAAATTTAAAACATTTATCATATTTTCAGCTAGTCCTAAAGAATCACCAATTATTAATAAAACCCACAATAATATCTGCAGTCAGTACAGCTAGCCCACAGGTCTGCACATCATTTACAACTAGAAAATACTATTTAAACAAAATTGTTGATTTTAATTCTTTTCTGTTGGGAGTGTTACTTGCTTTTAGACTACCAGAGCAGGTTTAAACCAGAAACCACAATTTTCTATTAGACCAATATAAAAATACACTTTGAATAAAATAAAGTTTGTTCTTTTTCAGTGTTTTAGCAAACTCACATTTGGTCCGGCTCCATTCTGACTCTCCATTCAAGTCTTAAAGGATAAAACGAAGTCTTGCCCTCTGAATATCTAGTTTCACTTGGAATTGCATCACATTACAAAAAAGTACATTGGGTTAAAAATGAGGATTCACTTTACATTTAATGAATATCTCTTTGGGGCCACTATAGTGTGGGATCGAAAAAAACATGAAGTGCTGAGATACTTATTTCTTCATGCAAACACTTCCATGCAACCTCAAACATAAATGCACACGAGTAAAAACGAAACATCCACTGCTTTATCTTCTCACGTTTGTAGCTACAAATCACGTTTTTGCTGAAGAAAGCCTGCATGAAGAACATTTCTGAGGATTACATAACGATCTAATAAACCAGCAGACTAATAAACAGAAGGACTTCATGTCAAAGTCACTCTCACACGTTTACAGTCCAGCACGAGTTACATAAAACAACAGACAGAGAGACAGGAAGACCAGTGACAGCAAAGCTGAGTTTGCCCCCCTGCCTTCACTCTATCTGTTCTCAATTACTCCAGAATCCCCAGGACTCTCTCTGGCATGAGGAGGGGGACATTACGGATGCCCATGTGTGTATGGCTTAGTGTGAGAGCGTACATGTGTGTTTACAGCCTCTAAGACTTCCTGTCTGGGGGATAGAGCACTGCTGCTTAAAATACTCTGCTGTCCTCCTCACCAGATGTGCTTCCCATTCTAGCTTCAGCAAAGACACACTCACACATTTGACTAAAACAGACATAATGGTGACCCCTCTTCTCTGTCCATCTGTCTCTCTGTTAAGGGTGACAGTAGTTCAGTCAGGCGTGAGTTCAAGATTACATCATCACTTTTCCCTGTCTGCTGTCTCTCATCATCTTTTCCTTTACACTACTGATTCCCAGCCAGAGATATGTGTTCCTGAGCTCCTTCTGAGGGTACTCAGACCAAAAGTTAAATGACCGGTAATGAGCATCAGCAATCATTCTAATGTGCTGATTTGGTGCTCATTGATTTCTTATAATTATCAAAGTTGAAAACTGTTTAATAATTTTGTGGAAAAGGATTTTTATGTATTTGATATTTTTTCCTTTTTTTTCAGTGGCAATTCTCTTTTCATTAGGATTTCACTATGTGTGATTTCACTATGTATTTTCACATAGTGTTCTGTGCTTTTAATCCTTTATATTGTTTTCAAACGTCTGCACTTGGCTTCAACAGCTGAAACGTAACTGATTCCACATTTAAAGTGTTGATTCTGGAAGATTCTAAATGCACTCCAGGTTTCCTCTTTATTGTGAATAATATTTGTGGTAAAGACTGTTATAAGAGGCACTCAAGGATATAAAATGTGTGCTTGCTTTTACTAAAGACAAATAATGAAAGACAGAAGTTAGCTTCACAGCTGTTGGTTCTTCATGTTGTCTACATTTAAAGGAATAGTTCACCCAAATGGACTATTATTCATCCTTTTTTTTTTTTTTTTTTTTTGAAGAACCAAACAATTGTTGGTCCCCATTGAATTCCAGAGTAGGGAAGGAAATGGAAGTCAATACTTCAAAATATCTTCTTTTATGCTCAACAGAAAGAAACTACAGGTTTGGAATGACATGAGGGTGAGGAAATGCAAAATTGTCATTTTTGGGTGAACTATCCCTTTGAAGCTTCCCCTCATAGCAGGAATGAAAAATAATACCATCATTAATGGTATATTGAATCATTACCAATACCTTTTTTATAGACTTTAATACATGTTAATAAAATCATAGTATTAACATTTCATTTTCAAACCAAGGCACAATACTTGCCATACTGGCACAATATGTAAAAACACATTAAATCACAAAAATAAAGGTAAGTGCTTAATAATAAAACATTTTAAATCAATATAAATAATTTAAATATGTAAATAATTATGAGTGCTTGCTTTAACTAACAATAAATAATGAAGGACAAAAGATGACTTTCACAACTGTTGGTTCTTTATATTACGTGGCCTTAACTACTATGTAGTTAAATTTTAATTATTAATTTGGTACAATGCACTTATTGTGTACATACATGTTTTTACATTGTACTTATATTTGAAAAATATCTGCACATAATTACATCTGTAATTAATTTCTGTAATTACATGTATAATTACACGTTGACCCATCCCTTACACCTTAACACACCCTTAAACTTACCCATACCACCAAATCTGTCCCTAACCTTACCTGTTTCCCACCTCAATAGCAGCAAAAAAAAAAGTTGCAATACAATATGAACACAATAAGTACATTGTATTTATTTTTTGATGTAAGTACATAGTAGTTAAGGCCACTTAATATAAAGTGGGACCTTACATTTTCCCATTTTCATAGTAATAAAATATAATACCATCATGGATACATAATATTGTCAGAAAATAACACTGTCATGGTATATTACTGAATCATCATTTAAATAAAAACATGGTATTACAGTCTCAGATATCCAAATACCATGACACCATGTTGCAAAACCATGGTACTGGCACATTACATGTCCAAAAACAAAAATCCATGATATGCCATTGCTAAAAATCCAGAAAACCTGATGTCGCCATGGTTCATGTTCAAAAACATGTCAGTTTAATGCAACCGTGTGCAAAATCCAGAGTAGATTTTGTTACTGAATAATGCAAACCTGAGGTTCAGAATCCATTTTTATGCATTATTTTATTATATACTATGTATATAGTCATAGAATAAATCTACACCAGTATACAACATAAATGCAGCAAGTCTATTTTAAGCGAAGGTAATGGCGACATATAACCTTCCTAAGTGCTTAATCAATCAGTTGGGACTGAGAGTTGTTTGGTGACCCACAGACCTGATAAAAAGGTAAGTTAACAGAAATGGGTGAAATGTAGCAAGTGTGAATCTGACGGTATAATCTCCAGTGCAAAGTAAGACAAATTCTTGCCCATGCCCCACACTCCAGATGGCTGGCACGGATACATGCCATCTGCCAGTCCAGAGCTGCGGGGAAGATTAGCAGCCCACTGCGTCCCACTGACACACACTCGCACTCAGTTTGTGTGTCAGAACAAGGTAAAGAGGATTACACCTCTCTGCCTCGCCACTGCAAGCCGGGCGAAATCACTTCCAAGCTCCTTTCATGTATAGACATAAGCACTCACACAGTATACATGCGCTGAGAAGAGCCTGTCATCAGCGTGGATGGAAAACACACAAATACAGACCCAAGAGCCATCATTAAAACACACCTCACCCCGATCCCATGACAGAGAGGTTTGTGACCATCTCCCTTGGTGCATCTCTCACAACATAAGAAATTACCCCCCGGTCTAACTATACACTTACCCAACTAAATCACAACTGGGGTGGTGCATAGTGCAAGGGCTGACATCATTTATACACAATGACTTAGATGTGTTAATAAAGATCTAGATGAACAAAGCATGTATCATTATCCAGTAAACACCCCTCCTCTAGAATTCATCACTGGATGTGAATGTAAGCAAATTCTGTTATTTTTAGTGGCTAGACGTCCAAATGCAAGTCAAACACAGACATCAAACACTTCAACGCCTGTCTAACATGTGCACTAATAGACTGCCCACATCTGCTCTATAAAAAACACTGGCCATGACTCCATGACTATAAAGATCACAAACAAGCCAGACTGCTGGACTCCTTTGCTATCAAAGGCAGGGAGTCGTAATAGAAGGGAAAGGTATTAGAAACAGGGAGAGAGAGAGAGAGAGAGAGAGAGAGAGAGAGGCTATGTAATTTTCTTTCATATTGACATTCCCTGTATTGATATTCTCTAACCTACTAACACTTAACTTACTAAACTGACACACACACACACACACACACACACAAAGTTTGATGAAACCTTAAAACTTGATGAAACCTTAAAAGTGATCAAACCGGTGACATCCAGGCAATCATCAAGATGAATCATGGTTTATATTCATAATTTTCAATGAAAGCATTGATTAATCTTAATTAATGGTGATTTCTACATATAGTGACACATATACTTTCATTTAAAGGTGTATAATTAACTTCTATATTATGAATAAACATGAAATAATAATATGTTTATTTTTAATTATATAATCTAATGTAATGTTATTATTATTTAATTATAATATACATATAATACAATATAATACATTTGCATTAATCTCGATTATAAAATGCTGTAATTATTATATTATATTATATTATATTATATTATATTATATTATATTATATTATATTATATTATATTATGCTATAATCATTTATGAACATGAAAAAAATATTGTTTATTGTTAGTTCAGGATTCCTAATGCACTTTTGCTTTTATTGTATAACAACTTTATTGTAAAGTGTTAACTTTTCACTTATAAACACTTATTTATTATGAAAACTATTAACAATGACCAACAGTTTATAAATTTCTCTATTATAATCTAATCTGACATGATTTATGTTATCCATATTATTAAATTAACTATAAATTTATATATTATATTATATTATATTATATTATATTATATTATATTATATTATATTATATTATATTAAAGACATGTATATTTTTTATTAACGTGAACCAATTGTTGTTGATTGCGATTCACTTATATTCAAACACTTTAAACGTTCAGGCCACTGAAAGGCTGTGTGACTGTCCAGACTGTGTGCGATTATGGGCCTGCTGACTGGGGTGATGGGGGGAAGAATGTGTGTCACTGGAAGCTGGTGAGACAGGAATCTGTCTGATGTCAGTGTTTTAGTGAGATCTCCAGCTGTGCCAGTGCCCCAAGCCTGTCCCTAATTCAAAGAGAACGCATGCCTACTGTTGCTGACACTTAATACCAGGGATTATATGCTGCCCTCTCATTGGTGTAGAGTAGATATCATTTCAGTGTGGCGCTACTGGAAACCACTAAACAAGGGCATCACAAAAATATATATATATATAAAAGTAAGAATCTGGTAATGAATTCTGTTCTTAAAAATAGAACATTACCCAAAGTTGGGTGTATATTATAAATACTTGTAATTTTTATATTGACGCAAAGTCATAAACAACAGCCAGACAGGGTCAGAGGTGAAAATGCTCCAGTGACAGCCATCCACTAAAAGTATTGACAGTTCACTGAACTAATTTATGGCAGTGCTTATGTTTGGAGTCCGGAGCAGAACAAAGTGCCCCCGCAGGACAAATGGAATCAATCTGGTTCATTGGCATCTGGTAATGATTCTGAACCGGGAAGAAGGGTGAAGCTGGATAGGTAACTGTGTTCCGGGTAAAGACTTTACTAGACTGATACAAAGCTAAATGTGATATAGTCTGTCTCTATAGAAACACTCTGTAAATTTATTATCACTACAAGTGTGCTGATATTAGTGTTGGGGGTAATGCATTACAAGTAACATGAGGTAACATGATGTAATTAGACTAGTTTCCCCAAGTAACTAGCAAACTAATGCATTACTTTTACAATTACAATTTAATATCTGAGGTACCTTTGCCAATAAGTAATTCAAGTTACTTTTTTTTTACCCCTGACAACGCTCCTGTCCCTGTGTTGAGAGAAATTGGGAGTGAGGTGCGGAGGCACTTCCTTCAGCCTGAGGCTTATTCATTTCACTTTTGGACTGAAAGGGCCTTTACAGTTGCCAGTAATATAATTTTTGAGCTTTTTTGTTATAAAAAAAAAAAAATAGCAAGCCTAGCCCACTCCAGCCCAGGTGACAAAAATTTACGCAAAAGTAACATAATGCATTTTATATATATATATATATATATATATATATATACATATATATATATATATATATCGCCATATTTTTTTTCAACAACTTCAATTTATTACAAATATATTGAAAAAAGTATTATTTAAAAAAATATATCTAAAAAATAGATACTGGAGAGGATCACAGCCCTGATTAAACATGTCTAACAAGCCCAAACCAGTATCAAAGTTCATAATCTAATTGGTCAAAAGAAATATTCCATCATAATTTCTCTCCCACACTAAGCAGATATTTAAAACCAGAGCTTTTTATGTCTGTCTGGTCTCTTTAAGGTATCTGTAGACACTCTGCAGATATTGGTAGCCAATAGCAACCAGCCCTTTTGTCTACTGTGGCTGGTGGGCGCTTATACACACAAACCCACGCACATTACATGGGATATAAAGATCCAGTGCATTCAGTGCTTGTGTACATACGGAGCAATTTGCAAGACAGATACAAATTAGTAATTCAGCTCTAGGCCGACAGCTATGCCTGACCCACATCCTTTAACTGTGTTGATGAAGACTAGATTTGTTTGGCCTTGTCTGATCCCTACAGGCAATAACTACAGGATTTTAATGGCACCGGAAGGATTCAGTTTCAGAGATTCAATAGCAGCCGAGAAGCAGAAATTAACTATGATGAAATATGACTCTCAAGCCATCTCATAGCTATCAGAACAAAGTCAAAGTGTCCTTTCTGATGTATTCATATGAACGAAAACTAGACAAAATTGTAATCGCAACACAGCTTAGTTCACAAAGGCTGTGACTTAATTAAGTAAATATATGTGCTTCATGTTTCAAAGTAAAGCAAGACACTGTGTTTTCATGTGAGCAACTCATGCCAGTGTTTGAAGCATCTCAGCATCTCGGTGCTGCTCCACACAAACTCCATCTCAAGTTTGGGTCAATTTAACATGCATTTGGAAATGTGCCAACTATCTTTCCATACTTGTAATAAAAAGCCAAAAACAGTCAATAACCTGCAACTCAAAAACCGTTGATCATCGCGATCTCAACATTTTAAATGTACCTCTTGTGTTGGTTGCCATGTCTGCCACCTTCTGAAAAGCATCAAGAAACGATGCGACCGCCAACACTGTGGTTCTGTGAGAGAGTAAATGGCAAAACATTTATAGTCATTAGCGCCAGTGCTGATTAGGAACAATGAGAGAACTGCTGAAAATCAATCTGATTTACATCTTGAGAATGCAAATTAAGGCCCTGTCCCAAATACAGCGCTTGTTGTGAACTTGAAGTGAATTTGAAGTCCATGAGGCCTTAGAATGTCTCACTTGTCATTTTATGATTCAGAATCAAAAGAGTGCTCATTCTGCATTTTGTCAATCCCACACTGGAGCATTCTATTACCCAACACCCCATGCAGCAAAATGTAGACTGCACAGGTGGACCGCATGGGTCGAGGGTGAAAGATGAAAGAAATAACTAATAAAAGACATCTGAAGTGTTAAATTACCTCAGCTGGGAGTGTAGTTTCGTGGCCTTTGCAACAAAGTCTTCCCACACTGGGTATGAGTACTACAGGAATGAAGAGAGACATATGAGAGAGTTAGTAAGGACATAAACCTCAACACTAAACTGCACACATACAGGTACTACAAAATACAGACACATTTAGAACTCCATGTACCACCAAGAGAGCAAAGCACTTCAGATGAGGTCCAGATGACTCGCTGAATACAAACAGTCATGACACGCTTCCATCTGTTTTGGAAGAACATTCTCTACAGGAACACCAGCTACATTTTCTGTCATCATGACTTTATATGCTGTTGAAATGACCAGCATATGTTGTTCCCCAACATAGGATGCTGGTCTCTTCACAATAGGCTTCTTAAACATTGTTCTGTTCATGCAAGACTTACTTTGTTCTTTGAAACATAATTGAAGACATTTTGTCTCAGTGTTTTTTGTCTATATAATCAGCACCAGTCAATGGTGAATTATTTTCATTCCGAAATAATTATTTATCATCGCACCCCCAAGATGCATCATATACAAAACAACTGAAAAACAGCTTTCAAAGGATCCATTCAAGAGAAAGTCTGTTTTTAATAAAGTTAAATTTCCAGGGACAGGAAAGAAGAATATTTTTAAAATTCTGCTGACAGCTCTTGTTAAGAAACTGGAGAGGTTGGGATAAGGTTATTGTATGGGTCTCTGATGACCATGAGCAAATTATCTTTCGTTTAGAGGTTAAGTCAGATGGGGAAGTCGTGGCCTAGTGGTTAGAGAGTTTGACCCCTAACCCTAGGGTTGTGGGTTTGAATCTTGGGCAGGCAATACCACGACTGAGGTGCCCTTGAGCAAGGCATCAAACCCCCAACTGCTCCCTGGGTGCTGCAGCAAAAATGGCTGCCCACTGCTCTGGGTGTGTGTGTGTGTGTGTGCACTTTGGATGGGTTAAATGCAAAGCATTAATTCTGAGTATGGGTCACCATACTTGGCTGAATGTCACATAAGACATTTATCTGTTTGAAAAACCTTTGTTTCTATACACATTTGTGTCAAAAATTTTTTTTTAAATTGGTCAAAACTGCTGAATAAGTGCATTATGGCATTTTTGCTGAAACGATCACTAAATAGGAAGATATGGTAGAAAACCTAAGATATCTACCATAAACTGTGATTTCATATTATTTCATAAACTAATAAATAAATGCAAGGGTGTCTGATTTATTTTAGTTTGTTGATGCTGGAATCTATCTACGGAAAATAAATAAAAATAAATAAATAGTGCGCACAATACATAAATCGAGTGAACGAAATAGTAAATCGAGGGAACGCAATAGTAGGCTGTTTCCTGCATGTCATGTGCCGGGCTCCGTATCTATCTTTTCTTTCATTTTGAAAAAAAAAAAAACGTACGTTTGCTCAACACCTCACTGAAGCTAAAATTTCACCCTTTAGTTACACACAATCTCTCTTTCCTCTTTTAAGAGGTTTGTGTGATGAATGCAGTATAATGCATAAACATATGACTAAAGTATCAAAAAAATGAATAAAAAAACTATTATCACCTAAACGTTTAGGCTCTAAAAGTCTCTTATGCTCATCAACGCTGAATTTATTTGATCAAGAAGTAAAAAGAGTAAAATTGTGAAATTAATACATTTTAAAATAACAAAAAAATACAATGTTGTTTATTCCCATTCTGAATTTCAGCAGCAAGTTGTCACATGATCATTCGGAAATCATCAAGGATTCTTTTTATTATCAATGTTGAAAAAGTTGTGCTGCTTAATAGTTTTATGTGAACTGTTAAATACCAGAAAAACACTGAAAACAACAACATTTACTTAACAATGTAAAAGTCTTTACTGTCATTTTTGATCAATTTAAAGTGCTTGCTGGATAACAATATACATTTATTTAAATAAATAAAGAAATCTTACTGTAATGTACTGTACACAAATCATTCACAAAAAAGGAGCTCTTTAATCAGTCAAAGCCTGGTATGTTTAAAACCTACAGGTGGTTAATTAGCTTTCAAGTAACAAGGTCAAGAAGGACATGAGTAGATTGAGACTGAAACAGATGAACAAAGAAGGCTGTTGCAGGTTAAGAACAGACTGCAGAAGCTGAGATCAATTCACTTATTGGCCGTAACCAACAACAGCTTAATTCAATAATCAGATAATTTTTATATTGTTGTACCATATTGTAAGATAAACCAAAACATTACCACAGTTTTAAATATTTAATATATCTGATCTGTTTTAATTAAATTATAAATATCAAATATATCAAATCAGATCGTATCAAATCAGTATCAATATTAGTTAGTCAGAAACTTGGATTAAAACAAAAAAAGTATTTCCTGCTAAACATTTAAAAAATCATTCAAGTGTCTTGCTTTGTGATGATGAATTAAAAAAAAAAAAACTTTCTGGTATTATGATTGCAATCAGTGACAAAGCCCAGATGAGACTTTGAAGAGACTTTTTTTGTTTTTTCCTAGTCTCCATCATACATACCTGTGTCCAATAAACACATTAAACAAAATAACAAAAAGTCATAACATTTCAACTCAAGAATGAAAATGTGACCTTAAAGATGTTATTTGTCATATTAGTCCTTGAGTTTATCTGTACTCGTTAAGGCTATCACGGTTAAATGCTTGCAAACACCACTGATGAAAAATAAATTACAAATTTTATTCAAGTTTTTGCACAGACTGAAATTTCTTTATGCCGGAGGATAAAAAAAAAAAAGAATAATTATATTAAAATTATTAAATTAACTGCTTTAAACAGATGAGCATAATTATTATTTCTCATTTAATTCAATATTAGTTTAATTATATTTTATTTTTGATGTGAAAGCAGCTATGATTGTGTTTTATTTAATATTATTCTAGCAAAAATAGCTGTCCTAAACCTTTGGCCACAGCTGTAAACTCTATTATAGATCTTGGTCTGGCAAGTGAAATCACAGAGTAGAGAAACTCTACAATATGCAAATTTTTGAAGAGGAGTTTGCCCTACCTACGCACATCATCTCTGACATTACGACACTCTCCGGCTTCAACGTCTTTACGAGTTTTGAAATACTGCATGTCAAACAAGCTGAACATTGCCAGGGTTGGTCCCGAGCCAAGTCTGGAGCCGTTCACAATATATGAACTCCAGATCTGGCATCTGGCCACTGAACTTCATTCAAACGCTAACTTTCAGCAATAACATTCACTACTGGAGCCGCATGAGAACATGGAAACCATTTATGGAACAGTACATGCAACCACAGGGTTCTGCTCCAAAAAAAAAAAAAAACACAGTAGGAAAAGCAGATCATATCTGAGAGGTGGCCATGAGAAGTTTAAATGTTACAGGAGAACAGATTAAATTCAACTTATTGACACAAATGTACAAAGACCTTGGATCTTTCATCAACAACAACATCCTTCATCCTAAATATTTAAAAAAGTATTTTTAAAAAGAGTGTTTTTGATGGCATTACACAATTGGATTCTGGCTTTTTTTTTAGTAAGGAATATATCTACAAATGTTTCTTCTTAAATATATGTGTGTAATAAAAAATGCAAATAAATAAATAAGAATAAACGGTGCAAATAAAGATATGAAATATTTGCATGCCAGGTAATAATACACCTTATTGGTTTTAGTAAAGCTGTACAAAATAGACACTGTGATATTTAAATCAATCAACCCTCAGATTCCCCATAGAATGAGTTTTTTCATCAGATAAACAAACGTTCTCTTCTGTCAAAAATAACTGTCGCTATTACAATATATATTACTATATTTTACATAATGTATTCTATACAAACAGCTATTTAAAAGCTGTATTTGATTCTTTTCACTTTACTAAAACCACAACAAGGCTTTGAGCAAGTGAGAGTTAAGTTAAGCTCCACATTTAAGCTCACTCTGATGCATTTCTATCGCTTTATGAGCCCTGCGTAATCCCTGCACATTAACATTGCTTACAAAATCATCAGTATGATAAAGGGTCAGCCTGAGAGATATTCTAACTGGAGTCCAGAATAGAAGTAAATGTATTTTGCTCATTGGACAACTAATAGCTAGGCAGACTTTTAGTGCACCATTTTCAAATCTGTAAATTGCGAGGTCTATGTCAAGTAAAATTAATTGGGTCAAAATGGGATTATATGGTTTTTGTAAAAATCTAACTACACATGAGAAATAAACATTCAATAAACATGCAATAACAGAGAGACAGCAGGGGTTAATCAAAATGGTATATTTCTATTTAAGCATGGAAAAGTAGTAAAACAGTAAGGCGTCATGCCCATTCACGTGTCCCCTAAGATTTCTGAGCCAAGTGGATTTTAAATGCCAATATTTGTTATTTTTGATATAAATCACACCGGCGTGATTAGACCTGCTGTGTCGTTCAGTGCGGCACAGCATCAGGTGCTAAATTCAAATCTGCGTTCGCACTTTGGCTGGCGCTGAGCCGGAGATGGACGTGTTTGTACAGCAATGCACATAATAACCAATCACACACCATTCTGTTGAGCAAATGAATGCAATGGCCAATCAGAGACGTTCAGATGAGTCATCACTGAAACACGGTGTTTTGTTCACTTGCTTGAACAAAATGCAGATGTGCGTACCAATGTAAGAATGTACTAAGTGTAAACAGCTTCAGTGATTTAAATGGGAGTTTTGAGAGTGCCCGAACTCTGGCTAGACTGAAGTGAAAATGTTTCTTGATAAGGATGTTAAAGTTATTTGCTCTCTGTAAACTGTTAGTAACATACAATATTGTTATTAAATTCACATTAAATAGACTATAATATCAGTCGTATTAAAAATATTCTATTGCGTGACACCCATAGGCTATCTGGTAGCTACTTAAATAAAAGGTCAGTTTTTTATGCGTAGTTAACACTATCACTTTCCTTTGCCCATCACCCATTATAGATCAAATAACAATCTGGTGCAAAACGCATTTACTTAAACATGAGAATCGAGATATTTCCTGATTTAGCCTAGTTAACACGTTTGGAAATATTTCAAATAAAAAAGGAAAATAAATAAATACAATAAAACATAAGCCTATATCATTTATACAGTGCTATTGTGGCTGCTGTGTCTCATTACAAGCATGACGGGCCCATAGCAACCCCCCCACCCATCACCACCACCATCACCACCAACTCATGCCTCCTCAAAAATAATGAGTGCATGACGCCCATGGTATTAATCATATTTTTACTGCAAATAAAATGCACAAAAAATGCTTTAACATATAAAAGGTTTTGTAAACATCTATAAAACTGTCCTATTCTCATTTCACAACAAAGCCCTCCATGCTGAGACCCCTATGCCATTAATCACAGCATCAGTGGTGCAGGCAGCTGGACCCCTGATGAAAACAAAGGCAGTAAAACACAACCATCTTTTTTGCTAAATATCTGCATCAATAAAACAGTCGTGGTACCTTCATATCGTTGACGATCGCCTGAAACAATCCACCTAGAGCGCCGCACTCCTTCTCCACGCTCTC
Organism: Carassius auratus; assembly: GCF_003368295.1. Taxonomy (NCBI): domain Eukaryota; kingdom Metazoa; phylum Chordata; class Actinopteri; order Cypriniformes; family Cyprinidae; genus Carassius; species Carassius auratus. The sequence continues at coordinate 7,009,916 of NC_039260.1, forward strand.
CATCATGACACCAAGCCCTTGATTGTTATTATGCTCTCAATGAATGAACAAAACAGATGAAATGTTCTGATCCAAATAAGCTGATTTCGTCTTCAGGAATTGAGATGAAAGTGGTCCATTATATCGTAATACGGACCTCTTGTTGCTTCGGATGCAAATGTGAGCAGCGTGCAGCAGATGTCGGTAAAAGGAAACAACAATTGAGGCTGCCGGGTGGCTCTGTGCAGGGAATGATGGCTGGGGTCAAAAGATCTGATTCTCCCCTCCCAACCCCCGGTTTAGAATACAGTGGACGATTTGGGTATCATACTAACGATCTGTGCTGTCAAATCCGCCTGGTCGAGAAGTTTCAGCTTAAACAGTGCCGCTGTTGATTTTTGGATGAAATAAGGAGTCGAGTGATGCAGCGAAAGACGGACGTGATATTCGATCCTACGGGTTGGTGGGCGGGATCTCAGGAGCCGGGGGCGGGGCTTACGGGTAGACATATGGCAAGTTGGTGTGTGTGTGTGTGTGTGTGTGTGTGTAGGGAAAGGACAATTGAATGGTGGACATTTAAAGCAGCTTTAACGTGTCTTTGTGTGGCAGGACAAAGTTAACAGCACAGCTGCCACTGCAGGCCATTAAATGGACAGTGCACTTTTTTAACCCTTTAACGGTCAAGGCAAGAAATATATTTAAAAATATATATAAAAACAAATAGCAGTTTTTACATAGTTAAGTTACAGCACTTTGCACAGTTCTTACTTTTAATAATACTAATACTAATAATTATAATTTAGGTTAATCTGCTTTTGCAAGTCACTTAAAGAGGGTTAAAAGTGTGTTAAATACACTGGTGCTTTTTAAAAACACCCTTTAATCTATTTTTTATACCATTTAAATCAAAGTTTTATTTAAATGGTCCTTTGTTTCACTTAAATAGTCCCGTGTGCATGTATGTATGCATGTATAAATAAATAAATAATCAGGCCACCCCATTTGTTGTGTTTTTATTTCATTTATTTTTTTATTAATAATAATGCATGCATGCTGGTCTGTTGTCCCAAATATTGCTAAACCGTTTTAAAGTCATAACCTGAACATTTAACTTTCATTTAATATGCATTGATGTAATTCAGAGAGAAATTAGGATGGGTGTGGGAACTTTTGGAAGTAAAAAAGCAACGTGAAAACAGCAAGTCAGCTCAATTTCAAATGGTTTAAAAATGTTCTGAGCAGAAAGCAGAACATTTTGCAATTCTAATGGAATTCCTAAACAGGGCACTGTGATCTAAGTGTATTAAGCAAAATGTGTGTCCTAAACCTTGACCTTGCTGCCAGACACTGTCCCTCGAGAGCTAATTGAGAAAAGAGACCACATTGATTCATTAGATCCCTCTCTTGCACTGCATATCACATATCCATCTGCTTTTGCCTTATCATCTGCACAAGCATATCTACATACTGTTACCATATGCAGGTACATGGCTATTTGACCATACAGTTCTGATTTACCTTCACTCCCCAATTTCTGGAAAGGATGTTATGTAAGTACTTATAGTTATATAACCTTGTAGATGAGAAATAGGAGGAGAGGTTCCATATCAAATAAACATTTTCTGACATCGAGCCACTGTTTTCCATCACAGTTTCTACAAAAGCATTTAATGCATGAAACACAAACCAGATAGTTTACAATTAGCATGACCACAGAATGCAGCGGGATATGATTGAAAATTGCTAAAATGTAACTTCCATTTAAAATATGATAAGATTCTCTTGTCTATTTTTATGTATTAGTAACTATCAAGCAACTGATTCTGTTGTTTATACAATGTGATATTGTTTATAACATCTTACTTTAGCATTTAGCAGCATTTGTGTAATCTAAAACTGAATGTCAGCAGTAACAAAGAACTCTCCTGACAAATGAACAAATAGTGAACCATCGAAAAGCTGTTTTGGTATACACTTTTATATATGAGCCAACTGCATATAACTGACCACAGTGACACTGCCACCACAATTTCCTGGAGTACTGCTAAAGAAATCTTAAAGCCCCCCAGAACTTTTCCAACGGAGGAGGATGTTGCTGTGTTCTTCTTACATCACTTACAACCAGGAACATTCTGTTCTTTAAAACAGCTGAATTCCTCAAAAAAGGGAACCAGCTCTGACCTTCACATTATTTAGGCAGCTGTAAAACTTATAGCTTTGACAGGTTTGGTTGCGCCAGAATGGGAGCTGGACATTTTTTCAGTCAAGTGCAATCTTGCAAATTATGGCTCTCTAGGGCCTTTTGCATGATACCACACATAAAGACCATCAGAAAACACTCACAGATTAAAAAGATAGCACATTCTGCACTAAATCTTTTCTGAAAACAGTCCTGATGCTTTTAAATCCGCAATATGAGTAGTCTCTCCCCTTCTTTATTATCCTTCATCAATAGAATTATAATGTGGAATAAAAAACAAGTACAGACTTCTTACGGTCACGCACATATATTTTGGTTACCAGTTATTTTTGTGAACATAGTGATACCTAAAATACCATTCTAACCATAGTCTGTCTGCTGACTGGAGGAGAACCATCTGTTGTACTGTCACGTTCATTCCTCCAGGCCTCTCGCTGTCCCTGCAGAGTCGACGGGTTGCAGGGATTCCGGGTCCTTGATCCATGCTGGGGCCTTTACTGAGAACATTTGAGCCGGTGGAATTTCCTCTTGTGCAGCCCACTAAGCCAAAGGATTCCTTAAGATCAGCTAAACAGTGAGGAGGCACGTGTATCTCCCTGTGCTTGTGAGAGAGACATAGAGAGAAAGTAAACAGTAAAATATGCAGAGAGCATGAAGCAGGAGAGTAAGACTGCTTATAAGAGGAAGATTATTAAATGCAGAAATATTTACAAATTTACATATTTTAAAAAGCATAAAAAATAAAATACATTAAATTTCTTAAAAGTGACATGAAAGACATTCATAATGTTACAAAATATTTTATATATTAAACTTCATAAACAGATATATATCGCTGTTACTGTAAGAATATAAATGCATTTAAATGAAAATAACTGTATATCATTCTTCATTTTTAAATTTATTAAAAATATGACTTAATTATTTTGACTGTAGTTCAGTTAAACTTTTTGAATCTACTTTCCAAGAGCAAATACATATATAGGTGTTTATATTCAATAATTTTCAGGTGGTTTGAGATACACTTCTGTTCAAAGGGTTAAAATTTCTTTGGGGTTAGTATGATTTGTTTTAAAGAAATTATTATTTGTATTCAGCAAAAATAAAATAAGTTGAGCAAAGTTGACAGTAAAAACATTTTTAATGATAGAAATGACTTATACTTCAAATAAATGCCGAATCCTATATATATATATATATATATATATATATATATCAGCATAACTCTTTTCAGAATTTATAATAATAAACATAAATGTTTCTTTGCACCAAATCAGCATATCAGATTAGATTTCTGAAGGATCATGTCACTCTTCAGACTGTGGTTGTTTTTAATTGTGATAATATTTTTTCAGTATATTTTGATCCAATAAATGTAGCCTTGTAAACATCAGAAACTTAAAGTATATGCTGATAAAACCAAGCTAAAGTCACTTATGCAATAGTTCAAGAGCTCTAAACTATGTGAACATAAGCAAACAATGAAATATTATGTTTATCCCAATTCAAGAGTGTTGCACAAGACAGGATGTTTGACAAGGACAGCCTTCTATAGTTTTTTTTTCCACAGGACATAGTGTTCTCAGTGTAAAGAGTTATCTGTGGAATTGCATGCTGTATATAAACATACAGTAGCATAAGTATTTGGACACTTTAGTCACTTAAAACATCTAAATGTCATTACATAACGTCTAAAATATATGTATCATCATATAAATTATGCTCTTCACTGGAATTGATATCGAGAAATGTAACATTAGATCATTTATTCACCAACGGATCCTCTGCAGTGAATGGGTGCCATCAAAATGAGAGTCCAAACACCTGATAAAAACATACAGTAAGAGAAGAAACTTGGTTTTGTTGCTATCTTCCTCTCTCATTCTGTGTCATTACATCTGGCTGCCAAGAAGTAAGCAGGATGAAATATGTATTTTTCCCCTCCTGTTTTCCTTCAGGCAGAACACTCTCTGACCACATGAACCACACAAGGACTCTAAACAGAGGCTAAAAAAAGGCCAGGTATCAAAGACAGGCTACAGGAACAGAGAAGGACTCTCATGGGACAGGAAATTGTGTCCCTAAACTAGAAGTTCAAAGGTCAATTTCGCACTTATAGACCTAAAATTAGTATAACCTTTTATAGGAAACTACAGTGCAGTATTGGCACGTAGCAGCAATGCTCACTGCTAAATCAAATGCATTAGAAAACCTTTAATAAAATAAATAAAAACAGGGCCTGGGCATGGGACCTAAAGTCTAAATGGAGCTTCTAGTGTAATGCAGCTGTAGAAGTGTAACTGTAAAATGCTATAAAAGATAAGCAAACAAAGTGTAAATGTCGCCCTCTGTTGGATATCATGAGAAATTCAGTTGAGTTGACTTCCAAACAAGTTCAAGTGTCATGGAAACATCTTGAAATCCTTAAAACACACACACACACACACAGAAGATATGAATAAGAAAACAACTTCAAAAGCAGAAAAAAGTACCAATTGTCTTTTAATCCTACTTTTTCTTCTGTAAACCTGAATTAACAATATACAAGAAAAATGTTATGTAATCAATTAAAAACATGCTTATTGTACATTATTTTCCTTTGCATAAAAACATTATTTGTGACTGTGGCCAGGTTATCAGACTTTTAAAATGAATACTCTTGCAGACACTAAGTACTTGGCTGTGGTGTTTGGCAAAACCTGAAAATATTTTTTTCTATTTCCGTATTAAATGTAAACTATATAAAACATACAAATATTTATACTGTGGCATTTCAGTGAAATTATCTCCAGTGTAATTATGTATCAGCAATAATGCTGGCTAGTGATATGCTTTGCTTAAAATAAAAAATACTACTAAAACAAAAAAAGGTACTACTATTCCATACTTGCAAAGATTTATACTCAAATCTTCAACTCAAATTGCAGAATGATGCAGGTCTGCCAATAGTTCAGTTGTGCCTTGTTCAACCATGCCAGACATTAACACACAACAGGCTGATAAACTAAAACTAAACAGTATGCGCACAAAAATAGTTCAAAGTCTGTATAGGACATGGTACAAATAAAATGTAAAGCCTTGATGACGTAAAAATAAGCAATCTCAGAGAGCCGTCTCTTTAGATTCTGCCACCACTGGTGCTGGATGGAAGGTCAGAATTTCAGTGAAGGTGAGTTCTGAGGTCAAGGAGAAAACAGAAGAAATAGGAAAAAGAAACTGGTTATATCTTCACTCTCCAGAATAAGCATATTTAAGAGTAAAATACTAACTAAATAAGTTGACAAAAACACAATAATCCACAAGTAATCAAGATGATTCGAGACCATCAACTAACGTCTTTTAAAGCTTTAAAGAAAAAAATCCATAATTTTTGTTTTAACTTTAATCCATCACCTCTGAGCAAAATAAGTGTCCATAATTGGTTGCCTAATCCATTACACCATTGCTGTGAATTTAAAGTCATTTAAACCTACTTTTCCACTGCTCCACTGACTGCTCTGCCTCATCCAGAGAATGATCATATGGTGGGGCCTCAGTCTCCTCCTCTGGTTCACGAAACTCAGAGAAGAAAGGAAGAGCCAGTCCCTCCGCCGCTGTTATTCTACTTTCAGGGTCCAGGAGCAGCATGCTGTCTAACACATGAATTGCTGAGAAGAAAATCAACATAAAGTAAATGACAAAAAATTATGTGACATTCAAACTTGTCTTCATCAAATGCACTCATAAAATATGTGCTTAGATCAAATAGTAGTTCATGCATTCCTTGGCAAACAAACTCAACAAGGTCATGGGTCCAGTTCCCAAGGACGGCATGAACTAATAAAATGTATACCTTAAATGCAATAAAAGTTGCTTTGAATAAAACATCTACAAATTCATAAATGTAAATGAAGTTGATAAAAATCTATGGACATTTTATTTATGACATGAAAATTTTAGGTTAAAATGTTTATGCATGTGTTTCTTTCTTTATTGTCAATAACATGATTTTTCACTTCTTTATGATTATCCCTTTCAGTTGGTCACTCTCTATATCACGTCGGTGACCAGAAAATTGGTAATCCCTACCAATGCGCCACAGGTGCTGCCCCTCCAGTGCCCTGTGTTGGTCTCCCGAACATTCCTATAAGGCAGATGATAGGACCAGGCTCTACACAGAGAAGCTCGACTACTGCTGTTCCTCGAGCAACCCAAACAGTAGGACTTGGATTACACTGGGAAAGCATGCCCTTCCTACTTGGAAGAGGTACGCTGTGGAGTTGCCTCCTCCCGGAGGGGGCTGAGTGATATTTACTCATGTGAGTAACCCAAAAGGACTCTATTGCACATGGAAGTCTCTGAGATGGCTCAGGCTGCATCATTTAGAGATGCAGAGTTTAGCCTGATGGGGGAAACTTGGCCCTTGTCACTGTACTGTGGAAATACACATATGGGATCCCAACAGGGCCATTCATATGGGCACTAGCCTCGCACCAGGTTTTAAGAATTCATTGTATGAAAGGCCTGGCGCCGGACACTTTGCCACATCTGGCTGCCAGAGTACTGAAGGACTTGAAAATTGTTAGGAATCACCAAGCCTGAGCTATAAAAATATCTGCTAGCGAGGCACCACAAGCAAGCGCCCAGGATGATGCGACACCCCTAGTGGAGTGAGCATGCAGCCTGAGTGGGCAGGGCACACCTTGTGTCTTATCGGCCAAGGTGATGGCATCCACTATCCAGTGGGCCATCCTCTGGTTGGAGATAGCTTTCCCCCTCTACTGTCCTCTGTAACAGACAACGAGCTGCTCTGATGTCCTAAAGCTCTTGAGTTCTATCCACATACTGTTGCAGTGCAGGTACAGGACATAGCAAAGCGAGGGAAGGATCTGCCTCCTCCCGGGGCAGCGTTTGCAGGTTCACCACCTGGTCCCTCAAGGGAGTAGTAGGAACCTTGGGCATGTAGCCGGGCCGTTGTCTCAGTGTTGCACTGGAGTCAGCTGACCCGAACTCAAGGCACGATTCATCGACTGAAAATGCCTGCAGGTCCCCCACCCTCTTGATTGAAGCCAATGCAGTCAGGAATAGGGATTTCATGGAGAGAAACTTCAACTCAACTGACTCCAAAGGCTCGAAGGGAGGAGTTTGTAGGGCTCTTAGCAACAATGCGAATTCCCAATGGGGTATGGAGGGGGGCCTAGGAGGATTTAACCTTCTGACCCCCTTAAGGAACCTGACAACCAGGTCTTGTTTCCCCACCCACCTCCCCTCTATGGGATCAAGGTGTGCGGAGATCGCAGCCACTAAAATCTTAAGGGTGGATGGGGAAAGCCTATGCTCCAGTCCTTGGTGCAAGAAGGAAAGCATGGCTCTGATTGAACATTTCCAGGGGTACTCTAGGTGAGAGGAAGACCATTAGGTGAACAGTGCCCCATCTCTGAGAAAACTGATAATTTCTTGGTGGAATCAGCCGGTGGGGTGGGGGTTGTCGCGATTAGCAGTAGCGAGTTGGAGTCCAAACTCCCCTGGAATTTAGGTTAAACACTCCTGGGATGTGGATGGCATGAAAGGACCTCAGATGCTTCTGACTCCAGAGGAGAAGGTGGAAGGTGGCGGGCAAGTTGTGAGTCGTCGAGATAGTTGAGGATGCAAACACTGCGGGCACTGCGGGCTGCCTCTGCGACTTTGGTGAAGACATGAGGCAACAGGGACAGACTGAAGAGCAGGGCCTTGTACTGATTTGCCCAATCCTCGAAGGGGAAATGCAGGAATGGACTGTGTCACAGGAGGATCGAAACATGAAAGTACATGTCCTTCAATTTCTGCACGCAAGATGCAGTATGCAGTTCATGTAGAACTGCCAGGTCATGACCACCTTGTGCAGGTACCTCAGGGCTTGCACAACGGTATACCAGTGCTGAGAACCAGTGACAAAACCTCCAACAAACCACTCATCCAGTCTTGAGTCTTTTATGCAACTCCAAGATGGTCATGTCCCCACACAGAGAACATGCACCATCCACAAACGCTTCCTCAGTGTGCTTAATGCCCAGACACGTGAGGCAGCGAACATGACCATCCTGAGGCACCAGGTAACGATCACATCCAGAAACGCACAGGTGATAAGACATATTTAAAAAGATGCATTCACCGTGCTGCTACGACGTGACGCAGAGAGTGCCTGACTGAAAAATAACAAATATTCAATGCAATATAAAAAAATAATATGATGTAATTATTAAATGCATATTAATTGAAGACAAATACATAGAAATAATAAAAAAATAAGCAAAATGCTTTATAAAAATACTTACACATGAAGTATTCATAATTAAGATATATCCACTATATAATATTTGATAACCCTGATTAAAAATGTGAAAAATACGCATTCACCCCCTTTAGCATTGAGCAAGAAACGCTCTTACCTTGTGGGTTAACATTTGGTAACAATGTCCGAAGATCTCTCTTTCTAAGTTTTGGTAACTTTGCTATGTAGTGTCTAGCCTAGAAAAAAAATGGTTTAGATTTTCACATCTCATAATATATATAGTGATTGGTCTGCAAACTAGTCTTAGTATGAAAATGTAACTAAAACACACATCTTCAGACTGTAGTTTGGCCGTGAACTCTTTTGTGGGCGTCCCTGTAATCTTCATGATCTCCATCAGCTGATCCAGGTCTGGGAAATGGTCAAGGATTCATACTGGGGATGAGACTTAGGGAAGTAATCACCACATCAAAAATACAAAAATCCCCCTTAAATTTGTACATAAAAACCACAGCTTTTCTGCAAGGAAGGATACGGTCATTTCCTTTGAACAGTGGTTTCCCTAGCAGCATCTCTGCCATGATGCATCCGACTGACCAGATGTCCACTGATGGGAAACATTTCATCAAACACAAACATGTCTCTGTATTATCATCAGTTTAAATAGCAATTGTGCAATATCTCATTAATCAAAAAATTATATTTACCTTTATGATAGCAATGAAATAAACTAAAACTGATCTTTATTTAGTATTAACATATGCTTTTAATCACAGTATGGAAAATATATAAAGTGCATGCAACACAGTACTAACCAGTCTGTGTGTAATGCATCCAACTAAGAATGACCTCAGGTGCTCTGTACCAACGTGTCACAACATAGCCCGTCATTTCACTGTCCGCTTGTCGTGCTAGACCAAAATCCAGGATCTTTAATATAAGACACCAGGCTTTATCTTGACAAGAGGCATACAGCATGAATATACAATTACCACTTCACACATGAACATGATGAGATACCTTAAGTTCACACTCCTCATTTATTGCCAGATTGCCCGGTTTGAGATCCTGCAGGTTTTAACAGATGAAGTCAGTGGCTTTGCATTATGAAATACATGTTTATATATGACATGTAAAACCACTTTACTCACCCTGTGTATTATTCCAGCAGCATGGATATACTGTGAACACAAAGAGATTCATGACAATATATTTGAGAGAGTAACTATTACTAAAGTCTTACAAAACTCACTTTAGTTCAATTCAATTAAGATTTATTAGCATGACTGTGTAACACAATGTTGCCTAAGCATTAACATACACATAACAACAACAACAACATGGATAACAAATAAATAAAATCCATCTAAATACATGAAAAGATAAAGTGAGTCAGTTTAGAGTTAATCATGTTAACATCTAACATTGTGAATGATTATTCACAGAATTTAGCAACTAGCATAGCTGTGTTGCCATCTTCAAGTAAGAAGGGCATTTTCTCAGTATTACTGAGGTCAGCAGAACCAGGTTGTCTGCATACAGCAGGCATCTGAGTGAGGCCAGGGATATCAGAGCATTCTATTGCTGTAGCCAGCTCATTCATGTAGATGTTAAATTGAGTTGGGCTCAGACTGCAGCCCTGCCTTACTCCACCGCCCTGCCGTAAAAACACTTTTTACTGTTTACTCACTTTAAGTCCTCTCAACATCTGGTAGACCAGATACTGGACCCTGTCCTCTGACAGTCTCTCCATTTTCATTAACTTTCCTAGATCAGTACCCATGAAAGGCATGACCAAGTAACTATGCAAAAGAAAGGGAGAATCAGATGATGATCATGCATCCAAGAATTACTAATATCAAAAACAATCACCGTCAAAGCACTTGTGAAATACTCACAAGTCATGGAATCTGTCTAGAGAAAGGTCTGCAGTGAAAACATCTAGAAGTCCAATAACCTGTAAGGATAATACCAGTGATTATTAAATACAGCACATAATGAAGCCTGCAAATTGTTTTCATTTATGACTGGGCAGATGAGAAACTCTCATAATTGAGGGTCATTTTTAGGTGTCTTACATTATCATGTTTCATGTGTTTGAGTAGCCTGAGCTCCCGATAAGCTCTTTTGGCAAACAGGTCAGACTGGAAGGGACGATGGAGTTTCTTGATGGCCACCTTTGCCCCTGTCCTCCGGTCAAGTGCATAGCTGAGGAACAAATCACCAGTTGTAAATGCACGCATGCATTTCAAACTAGAGTACATAAAAAATAAATTGTATTGAGTACTATGGGCCATTTTAACAGCTATTGTATAATCTGCACCAATATCTATTTTAATGTAACTAATGTTTTTTTTTTTTTTTTTTACAGGAAGCAATCAAATAATAACTAATAAAATAATATATAATAATAATATAATACATAATAATAACACTATTATGTACACAAATTGCAAACTACCGTACATGAATACAGTAGAAATTACAACAAAACAATCTTGCCATCTCAAAAGAAACTCCTATACTAAAATATTTATTTTTAAAAGAAGTAATGTATCTTTTAAAGATACATATATGTCTGTTTTTCGTAGGTGATGCATTAGATTGGTCTGATGACGAGTGGTTTTAGGGATAGTGAATGGTAATAACCTACAGTATAATTTCAAAGTGGATTTTTTTTTATGGCATATTAAGGTGTGTGATGTGTCTCAACAGTAGTATATTACTCTGGGCCTTTTAAATCAAATATGTAAAGTTAAGGACATGCAATAAACCATCATCACCTGACCACAGGCAATGTTCGTCAACCTTTGCCATCTTACAATTATTAACCTCATAGTAACACAATGAGTTGTACACAACTTAATTTAGCAGGCACTTGATTTTTCATTTTTCATTTGGAACTCTCATTTTCTATCTTTGTTTATCTTAAATATCTATAAGGACGTAGAGAGAAAACATATAGTCTTATTCTCAAGTACACTGTTTAACTGAATTTCTATCAATCCACTTCTGGGCATCTAATCATAAAGTAATCTTTCACTTTCGCTTGACTACCTCTGTCCACATCATTTGTTTTGAATAGACGCCGGATATATGGATCTGCTACAATCACTATGAATTACGTGTTTTTAAAATGTAAAGCACAATTCTTTCCAGGAAGTACCGAAAATGAGAGTACACTCACCATACTGTACCGTATGCCCCCGACCCCACCTGTTTCAGATCTCTGTATCTCTCCGGAACCTCCCAAACAGCTTTATTCACCTCCTGGCGATAATAGCCAGGTCTTGATCGGACTGACATATTGGCGAATACCGCTTTAAATGTGCAACTTCGAGTTTCGCGGCTGTGATTTCCAGTTTTCCTGAACACTGATAATAGGAATCTACCTGTGCGCGTTCATAGCCTGTGCGTGCCCGCGTAACCGCTCCCTCTCCACCGTGGCGGTGTGTGTGGCAAGCCGTTTTAACAAAGCTGTTGTGTAAACCCAAGTAGTAATACCTATTTTAATGTCACTAATATCTAATAATCTAAATATGTTAATAAGTAACAGAATAGTGACCAGTATCTTTCCAATGTTACTACTAACTACGCCTCAGTCATTCATTCATTATTACCAAGTATGTTTACACATTCGAGGAACTTCACTTGATGACAGGAACTACCAATACAGAAAGTACAAACATAGTGCAGACATACATAGGAATAACACAGTAGGGATGGAATATAACATTATAATAATTTTTTTTTTTTTAAATAATTTGCTATTTACAGAAACAGAAGTATAGGGAAACACTTTATAAATGTACAAATATGTGTGCAGATACGTTATTTACAAAGTGTGCAGTTTACAAGTGTACACATTTAAGATTCTTTGTATAAATATGTCAGTTGTGATGGACGATGTATAATTATGAAAGTTTAATTGGTCAGGCTGAAAATAGTCTGCGGGAAAAAACTGTTCTGGCTGTTCTGGAAGTCAGTGATCTGTAGCACCAACCAGAAGGCAACAGTTTGAAGAAAGAGTGGGTCAAAGGTGATTTTCTTAGCCCTTTTCCTCACTTTGGAGATGCAAAGATCTTGGAGGCTGGGCAGAGGGGCACCGATGATACTCTCAGTGGTCTGGCTGTCTGTTGTCTCTTGATGTCTGATTTGGTAGCTGAACCAAACCAGACAGATATGGATGAACACACACTCAATGATAGCAGAGAAGAACTGTTTCAGCAGCTCCTGTTGCAGGATGAATTTCCTAAACTGGTGAAGGAAGTACAACCTCTGCTGGGGCTTTTTAGCAATGAAGTCTATGTGAGTGTCCCACTTCAGATCCTGAGAGATGGTGTTGCCCAGGAACCTGAATGACTCTACTGCAGCCACAGTGCTGTCCAAGATGGTGAGTGGAGGAAGAGAGCAGGAGGGGTTTCTCCTGAAGTCCATGATCATCTCCACAGTTTTGAGTGTGTTAAGCTTCAGGTTGTTAAAACTGCACCAGACAAACAGCTATCCCAGAAAACTGTCTATTTACTTAAAGGGGGGGGTGAAATGCTATTTCATGCATACTGAGTTTTTTTACACTGTTAAAGAGTTGGATTCCCATGCTAAACATGGACAAAGTTTCAAAAATTAAGTTGTACGTTTGAAGGAGTATTTTTGTTCCCAAAATACTCCTTCCGGTTTGTCACAAGTTTCGGAAAGTTTTTTTCGAGTATGGCTCTGTGTGACGTTAGATGGAGCGGAATTTCCTTATATGGGTCCTAGGGCACTTCTCCCGGAAGAGCGCGCGCTCCCGTATAGCGAGGCTGAGCACAGACATTTCACTGATCAGAGTGATTCACTGATCAGAGCGAGAGTGTCGCGAAAAGTCACAAAAGAAGTGTGTTTTTGGTTGCCAGGGCAAGACAACCCTGCACAGATTACCAAAAAAAAAAAAAACAGCATTAAGGGACCAGTGGATGGAGTTTATTTTTACAGAGCATCAATGGAGTTGTGCAAGTGTTTTTGTTTGTTCCCTGCATTTCAAAGATTCTTGTTCACAAGGCCCAGTTTGACGACGGATTTGCGTATCGTTTATTTCTTAAGGATGATGCAATCCCAACGAAAAAGGGTCACGATCGTGTTTTGGAACCGCAGGCGGTGAGTAAAACTGCTTAAAATATCTCTGCCTCCTTGTTAGTGCGTCCCCTCCCATGCCGGAGACCCGGGTTCGAGGCCACTCGGAGCGAGTCGTTGCTGCTGCTGCTGCTGCTCTCGTTCAGTTTCAGCCTGTGGATCTGATTCTGGATCATAAATAAACGGCTGAATCTGACTGTAAGCCATGGTTTGTTTTGGATGATGGTTTTTCCCTCACGGTAATGTCACAGCTTGCACATGCTCTCAACGCAAAAGCCTACTGGCGCTCGTGATTCTTTAGCTCCGCCCACACTTCACGCCTCCAGCCGGTCGTGTTTTTCCGGGAAAAATCGGTACAGACTATCTTTCTCTTATGAATATAATAAAACTAAAGACTTTTTGGAGTTATGAAGGATGCAGTACTACTCTATAGGTACTCAAGATTAACAGGATATTGAGTGAAAACAAGCATTTCACCCCCCTTTAAGTACTATGACAACTTGAATAGATGTTAGTAATTATTATTAATAGTAACAAGTAAAACTGGAATAGGTATGAACAACAAATGATAAACATACTAATGCATAACATTGAGTATGTTTACACAACATTGGTACTAAAAACGGAAAAGTTTTCTTCTGCGTATTTAAAAGGTTTCGCATACAGACAATGTTGTCTGTTGTTGTTAAAATTACCTCAATTCACACAGATGCACAAAAACGGTGTATTATGCATGCCAGATCAGTAGTTGGTGATGTCAGTTTTTAAAGAAACATTACATGCTTACGAACATTTGCTCATAGACTGAACACATGCACATGACATCACTGCTTTTATTTTTAAAAACTTGCACTGTGAACCCGGTTTTCAAAAGTTTACATTTTCAGGCCTCCAAAATGCTGTTGCCTTGTAAATGAACTACTAAAACATATAAAATGTTTTTTGTTGAAAATGCTGTTGTGTAAACATCCTCTCAGAAGTTAACAGCTGATATCTGAACAAAGAATCCAATAGAATTCAATGACAATAAAATTTGTTAAAGTAAAAATTAGATACTTGTCACTTGTAAAAGCAAAGCAAAGTGACTAGTAGCAAAGCAATTATTAGTCTTATATGCAATACTAGATTTTGGATGCTAATGTTTTAAGTACTTAGTATTCAAATTAAAGTTGGTGATAAAATTGAAAATGTCTTCTAATCATTACTAAATTTATTACATTTACATTTAGCAGACACTTTCATCAAAAGCTACTTACAAATGAGCAATCAAAATCAACAAAAGAGCAATGATACGCAAGTGCTATAATAAGTCTCAGTCAGCTTAACGCAGAACATGTAGCAAGGTTTTTTTTATTACATTAAAAAAAGAAAACGGATATAATAGAAAAAGAAGAGCAAGCTAGTGTTAGAGGCCTTTCTTGATTTTGTTAATTGTATAATAAAAAGAAAATAAATAGCTTGAAAACAAAAAGATTTTTAAGAAAACAAGCAGTTAGTAAGTGAACATTGCAAGTTTTTTTATTTAAAAAAACTTTATATTTTTTTAAGAATAGAATTAGAATATAGAGTGCTAGAGTTAGAGGGTCAAATAAAGATGGAAGAGATGTGTTTTAGCGATTACTGAAGTTGGCTAAGGACTCAGCTGCTCGAATTGAGTTGGGGAGGTCATTCCACCAGGAGGGAACATTTAATTTAAAAGTCTGTGATAGTTATATTGTGCTTCTTGGAATGGCATAATAAAGCGACGTTCACTTGCAAAACGCAAGCTTCTAAAGGGCACATAAGTCTGAGGGGTGCAGAGCCAGTAGAGGTTTTGTAGGCAAACATTACTGCCTTGAATTTAATTCGAACAGCTATAGGTAGCCAGTCAAATTGAAAAACAGAGGTGTGACATGCATTATTTTTGTCTCATTAAAACTTAATTTTGCTGCCACGTTCTGGATTAACTGTAAAGGATTTATAGAACAGGCTAGAAGAACTGCCAAGAGAGCATTGCAATAGTACAGCCTCGACAGAACAAGAGCTTGAACAAGTTGTGACACATGTTGTGAAAGAAAGGGCATGATCTTCTTGATGTTGAATAAAGCAAATATGAAAGAGTAGTTTTAGCAATGTGGTCTGAGAAAGTCAGCTGATCATCGATCATAACTCAAAGGTTTCTGATTTTGAAGGAGTTATGTTTGATGCGTCTAAGTGGATGGTGAAATATTAATATTATTTTCATATCAATTGCTCCTTTCTAATAATTTGTAAGGTAGTTGTTTTACTTTTAGGTGTGGGGTTGGATAAGGGGTCTAAAATATGGTCATGCAGAATAAGGCATTAATATATTTTTTAATATATGCTATATAAGTACTAATAAACAGATAAAATTACAGTAATATGCAAGGTAATAAGCAGCTACTTCATATTGAGAATTGTGAGAAAATAAAGTGCTACCACTAGTTGGTTTAATAAATGTCAAAACAGCTTTCCATACAAGAGTTGCGTCACCAAGACAAAATAACCAAGAACATGATTGTACTTCAGTGAATGTGAGAACTGATTCATGTTTGTTCTTTTAATAGCCTTTAAAAACATTAAAACGAGTCTCATTGGCTTTGGTCATTTACAATTTGATCAGAGAATAAATGCTTGTTCCCCTGTTAAATGCAATACATAACAGGGATTTTTTTGGTCTGCAAGTACTTCACACTGTTGAAATCTGCCTTAATATTTTTAGGTGCACATCTGAACATGTGTTAACATGTTACTTAAGTATTGGGCCCAAGGCACAGACATTCCTTCCTAAATGAAAACAATCGAAGCCGCTTCCCCAACACACTCTCACTTGAAAATGTCTTTTACAAATACAAAACCTCATCTTCACAGAAATAATCCTAGTTTACAAAATTAAAACACAGACATGCTATTCGTTAGGTTTATTAAATTAGTGATTTATCTTAGAAATATTGCATATTCATCAGGGACATTCATAAAAATTATAAAATTGTCTGAAAATTTCTTCACAGTTGTTGAAACTATGCTGAATGACATTAAAATTCTGTTCATTATATTTTGAACAAAATCAAAACGGCATTTCAGGAAAGGACACAAAGCATATGAGAATACAGTACTCCCACTGTTGGCTCCAAAATTAAAATGTTAAATGATTTATGCATTGTCCAATTACACTTTAAAAATGAACTGGTGAGAGGGTGTGGTAAGGAAACAAAGCACTTATTACTAAGTTACAAGTTACTATTTACAAGTAAATGCAGTTGCTGAATTAATAGACTATTTCAGCTACACATGGATTGTGTGTTAAATCTATTATACATACTTATAACTACATGATTTAAAGTAAAAGCCTTTAGGTAAATGATTACATCTGTTTGTGCGTTTGAGCATTGGAGTTTGGTTGATCAAGGTCTTGTGCGTTTTACTTGAAAGTCACAGTCATTTTACATAAAGGCATAACTTCCATCTTTCAGACTGAGACCTGTCATGGTTAGACTGGTGGTCTAAGTCATCATTTGTCGCTAGTTAAATATACAGCAATAAACGTGCTTGATTTTCATTTAGCACCCTACACATTATCTAACTGCATGTTTTTAACTGGTGGACAGGAGTTTAATGCCTCATTTAATACCTTCCCTGACACCTAACCAGCTTCTGCAGGATTATTCTGCTTAAATGAGCAGGTTAGTTGTCATGAAGGTTTTATGATGATCAGGTGACACAGATCTCATTGGCCCACACAGGGGGCTTGCTGTCATATGGGACAAGTACTCGAGCCTCTGCTCCTGAAGTATTCCCTTCTTCTCCGGTCTCATCTCTTTCGTCTGAATCCACCACTCTTCCTCTTCCCACCCAGCCTGGCTTTTCAAGACCTTCCTGCACAGAGAACGGCTTTTCCAACACTTTCAGAACTCTCTGGACCTAATGGATTTGAGAAGACGACAAAGTCTTAAATGCTAATTTTGTAAGACTATGAAATGTATGCCATAATATCACATCACAAGAGAAATGATAGAGATCACAACTAAAAAACCACGAACTACTAAGAAACATAACATTTGTAAACACTGTTTAATAATTACACAACTTTTCAAAAGTTCAGTGTCTATAAATATCTATATCTATCTATCTATGTATATATGTTTCTTAGGCTTACCCCCCCCCCAAAAAAAAACGGTAAAATTCTGAAATATAATTACAATTTAAAACAACTGTTTTCCATTTTGATAAATTTTTAAATACATTTTTCAGCAGCCATTACTCTAGTCTTTAGTGTCACATGATCGTTTCATTCAAATATGCTTATCTCTTATTCTCAAAAAGGTTGTGCTGATCAATATCTTTGTAAAAACTGTGATACATTTTCATTTTTCTCTGATGCATAAAGATAATATTTCTTACAAAAATATATTTCATTTATTTAAAAAATAATTTCTTGTAAAACTGTCAATTATAAATTTAAGCAAATGTGTCCTTGCTTAATAAATGAATATATATAAAAAAACACTTACTGACTCCATACTTTTGAATGATAGTTTAAGTATAACAAAGCTAGTTATAGCCCCACCTCTGAGAAGTCATTATTTTCAGCTGCCTCTATTGCATTCTGGGCGATGTAGTTTCTGAGTACCATGTATGGGTTGTTGTTGTTCATCACATGTACTCTCTCCTTCTGCAGATCTGTCTCATCAACCCCTGACTCACACTCACGGGCAAGCCGCTGCCTTGAGAATTGGATTTTCATTATATGCAAAAGCACATAGTTAAAAATATAATTTACACAGATCTTAAATTATTAAAACTACTTCATGTCCTCTTTAGCTCTTTTTGGTTTCATAAGCAATGCTTTACAATATATTTTACACTGCCAACCGAAAATGAAAACCTATTCAATCAAAAGCATTCAGAGCGTCCTTTCTGTACCTGTATTTTTTGATCCAGCTGGACCAGTCTTCTGTCTGTTTGGCCCTTAGCTGCTCTGCAGTGGTGTCCATCAGCTCCTTCAATCTTGAGAGCTTTTCCAGCTGCCGGGCGATTGTCTTCCGGTCCGAAATCATCTGGAACAGTGCAGGGTTACTCTGAGCCATGGACAGCAGCATTGCAAGTTCCCTATATTGAGGGAAAGAAAACATCACTGAACAGGAATATGCAAAGAAAGATATTTAACCATGTCTTTTTCATTTTAAACCATATTATTTTAGTTATACAATTATAGTATTTATTAATGTTTCACTTGTACTTCACTTTTATTTTTATATTTTAATTTTAGTTTATGTTTTACTAATTTTATGTGCTTTTGATACTTAGTAATTTAGTTTTTATTCCTTTTAAATTATTTCTATTTCTAGTTTTACTTTTTCTGTATTCCATCTAGTTTTGTATTTTGTATTTCAAGGCTACATTTTACAAGTCAAATATTCAATATTTATATTTTATTTTAACTTAATTTTAATAAACAATTACTTTACTCTAAGAAACTGTAAAATAATGTAATGCTTTTAGTTAATAATAACAACAACACTGATTATATTAGGCAAATTTGAAGGCCTGCTGAATACTTTTTGCTCTCAACAGCCATCCAAAAATCTTTTCCCATCTCAAAGTAGTCAGTGGGAACTGTGTGACATTTAGTCAGTGGGTGGTAAATTTATTTTTTTATTTAAGAGCTAGAGGAAATAGTTCATCTGGGCTTTCTTCACAGTAAACTATGCACAACTTTGATTATTATACACCATTAATATATTTTTTTACTGTCAATGTTGAACATTTCTAAACTTTTACACTACTATTCAAAGGTTTGGGATGAGTTATTTTTATTTAAACACAATTAATCCTATTTTTCAGCCAGGATGAATACAAACTGATCAATAGTGACAGTTAAATTAAGGAACCAATACTGTTTTCAAAATTGATAATCACAATAAATGTTTCTGGAGCACCAGATCAGCATATTACAATGATTTCTGAAGGATTAAGTGACACTAAAGATTGAAGTAATGGTTGTTGAAAATTCAGCCTTGCATCACAGGAATAACTTACATTTTAGAACATAGTAAAATATTATTCAACACTGTCATAAGTTTCACAATGTAACTGTTTTTAATCAAATAAATGCAGCCTTGGTGAGCATTAGAGATGTGTTTTAAAAACATTTACAATTCTTTTTGACCTCAACATTTTGAATGGTAGTGTACATGAGAATATAAACTGAGGTGTTACCGTGGATCCATGGTGGGTGTGTTTGCAGCTTTGAGCTCCTCATGAGAGGCACACTGCTGCAGGAGAAGCTCTGCGGCTTGTTTTATAGCCTCACTTTCATCTTCCCCCTCCTGCTGTGTTGGGCAGGAAATCTGACTCAAGCTCCGGAAAGTGTTAGTGAAATCTGCGCCTAAGAGGAAGAAAATGTAGAGAGAAATCAGAAGTAAAATCATCTACCATCTGATAGAATAAGCATCTACCGTCCTGTAATTATCCTCCTTTTCTAACACATTTGGCACATCAAGACTGACATTTTACAGCACCATGAAAAACACAATCTCTCCAGGATGTTTGTTAGACTATCTTCATACCAGTGTTGTGCATGGTCTGCATAAGTTCTGTGATAAGCATCTCGTCCTCTGGTTCCTCCATCCTCAGCAGACCCAGTTTTTTCCTCATGTTGCTCAGATAGAAGCCATTGTAAAGAGGCAGATACTCATCCAGCACCTGTTCAGCCCGGTCTGGAGGTAGATCAGGTGCCAGGGCTTCAGCAAGCCGAGCTAAATTCCAGCGGCAGATGGCCGGCTGGGCTTGGTAAGAATACCGCCCTGAAGTATCGGAGGCATTACAGATGAAATCTGGGTCGAAACTAGAAAGAAAAAACAAGGAAATTAATGTTCATGAATGCAAATCGCTGTTGAACAGTTGGAATAACATTTGAGGTTTATGTCAGACTTTACCGATCCATGAATCCGAAAGGCCCATAGTCCAAAGTCAGGCCCAGGATGCTCATGTTATCAGTATTGAGGACTCCATGACAGAAACCCACACACTGCCACTGAGCCACCAGCCTCGCTGTTCGTAAAGTCACCTATCAATAAAATAAAAAACACTGGTTACACTTTATTTTAAGGTGTCCTTGTTACATGTTACATGTACTTACTATTAGGGGTGCACAATAAATATCGGCTGTTAATTAATGCGTATCTTGTCAATAAAGCTGGTAAAGCTAGCTAATCAGCTGTAAATTCCATCAGGTGCGTGATTTCCCATAGAGCAACTGATACTAAATAGAGCCGTTGTTAACTGTTAAGCTGTGCAAATCCACGTTCATTTATCACCATTGATTTGTGCAGCTTGTCAGTTAACAACGGCTCTGTGTATAACAGCTGCTTTATGAGATGCGCATTTATTATCGGCCGATATTTATCGTGCACTCCTACTTACTATCATAATAAATTATGCATAAAAACCTGCAAGTAACACTAATTCAAACCCCAACTCCAACCTAACCATATAGTATGTACTTAAATTTATAGTTACACTGTAACAAGGACACCTTAATATATAAAGTTTAACCAAAAATATGATGTTCAAGTACATATAGAAAAGCACAATAAAGATGCAAAGTTACTAATCAAAAGGAATATTACAAATCAAACAAGTATTTTATTAATAAGTCTCAAATAAATTTAACTGTACAACAGTTCTATTTCAAGAAAATTAAAAAAATTATTTATATTAGCTAATTTAATCACTGCACAGTGCTAACATGCTCTAGCATAGTCTTAGTGGTTAAGAATTTAAATCTGATGATGGTAGCCTGCCAAAGTCATTCAGGTAAATAAGGTCATTGAGGATAAGATGATGATCAAAGACCAACAAGCAACTGCAGGAACTGAAAATAAAAAAAAAATTAGCCGTGGCACTGGTATTATTAAAAGCAATGAATAGAGCTCTGTCTACCTCTCTGAAGAAAGCAGTATTTCTTTCAATGCGGTCTGAGTAACTCTGGTGAATCTCTGGGTAGAAGGTCTCAATGACATAATCCAGCATCTGGGTTCTGATCTCATCGTGGCCATAGCTGGGACCTTGGCGGCCAGTGAACTCATCAGCTCGTTTGAAGATCTCAAATGATCCAAACCTACATCAAGAATCAGGTCAACATATAACATCTAGAACAATGACAGACAGACCTAAAAGAACTTTACCGGTGGCATTATTTCACTGATAGATATAAAAAATAAAGTATTATAAGTCAAGGTCAAAAAGAGATAGCCGAGACTTGTTATTGTTAGCTAAAACTTAATTTTTGTCAGTCATTTAATTAAAAATGTAAAGCTGAAATGAAAGAAAACATGATTATTTGGTTAAAAACATTAAATTAAATTTCGAAAGAAAAAAACCTTTGAATACTAAGTAAAACTAAGTTGAAGATCTAAAATTTCTAAAACTAAAATAAGACAAGAAAATAATAATAAAAGCACATAAAATTACAAAAACATAAAAATACTCAAAATTAAAAAGAAAAATCTATGCAATTAAAAAAAAACTATAAAAATACGTAAATAATACTAAACTAACACTTACTTGAGAAAGCATTTACGACAAAAAAAAAACAACATACTGTAAGGTTACCTAATAAAGCTGGGAGCAATGCGCAAGACCACAGAGCATCTTTCCATGCGTGGCTTGCCATTATAGTAGATATCCCTCATGACTCGTGAATCTGATGTCACTACTGATCCAGCTCTTGTGGTCGGGACACCCAAGGCAAAAACTGCCTCGCTGCACAGGAACTCCCGTATGCTGGAGCGCAAAACCTTTCTCCCATCTGCCTGCCTAAAGAAAACACAAAAGACAAAAACTGGACTAAGATCTTAAGAAATAGAAAAGGGAAATTATAATCCAGAATTATAATTTTAAATGTGAACAGTTGTGAACATGATGTGGCACATAAAATACCGCAGTGAAATGCAGTAGCAGGCCTACCTAGAGTATGGTGTCAGTCCAGCACCCTTCACCTGGATCTCCCAGCGTCCAGTGGGATTCTCATGCAGTAACTCTGGGCTCTGATCCACCGGGGCTTTCACTTCTCCCAGATAACATGCAGCTCCGTCCCCAAGCTGTCCTGCAAACTGTCCAAACTGATGTCCGCAGTAGCAGTGGGCAGCAGGCTCTGATCCTGGCATCACTTTAGATCCACTGAGATACTCTGGGCCCAGTGGATCCTTCAAAACCTCATCAGCATCAAGACCCAGCAGTGCCAGAGCTGGACCTGAAACTGCCACAAATTTTGGGTTCTCCAGAGGGGTGGGTCGGACTCTAGAGAAGCAGGCCCCCCGGACCTGTCGGACCCCTGGTTCAGTGGAAGGGTCCAGTGGAAGCTTTTTAAGAGCAACATTGTCAAACTCCAGTCTCTGAAGGCAAGAGCGGCTTGTGTTTATCCCCATGTCGTCCATCCCCACATGTGATAGAGATCTACGCAAAATAGCACCGGAGCATGAGATATAAAGACGTGCTAAACGCATTCCAGCAGAAGTTATTCACATCGTAGTGATGTCTAACAAAGCTTGTTAGTTAAGGAGACTAGGAAAAAGTGACGCTCATTATTACGTAACTAACTTACAAAGACAACCAAGCTGGTCTTAAATGCCAACGGGAATCTGGTCCGTCGTTGTTTTTGTTCCCCCTAGAAACAAACACAGTAGGTTACACAGGATTCGAACAGACATTTACTCAGTCCCCATTTACACTCACCGAAAAATGAATATTATATCATTTACGTTAGCTTTGGCTATATTTACATAATAGGATGGCCATGTAGATTTAAATAAATTTGCACGTATCAAGCCATGTATGAAACAACCAAAATCAGATGATGTAGTTATCATGTACAGTACCCTTCTGTAACGGTTGGTAACAAAAATAATAGAATTCTGGAAGAATTGGGAAGAGTAATCTCATTTCTGTTTTCGTTTACTAATGTTTGCAATGCAATGCTTCCCAAGCGTTTTGTCAGTCAAACTCCTTTGACAAAATATTTACTTGGAATCTCTGAAGAAGTTATATAATATCTCAGTAATTTACCAGCGCATTCTCATGTTTACAGATCTCCAGGGATGTAGTGGAGGCTAAACGCACGTAAACGCCGTTTACGCACCTCCCAAAATTCGGAAATAGCGTTTACCCACCTCCAAAGTGCGTTTATCCACCTCTAAATTGAGTTTATCCACCTCTAAATAGCATAGAGTTCCTATGACATTTTAAATTAAGCTTATGGCGTTTTAGTTTAATATTGTTCATTATTAGTTTCATAGGTTTTTGTTGTTAAAGACAACTCGTCAGTGTTGACAGTAGTAGTGGGAAGTTCGGATCATTTTACTGACTCGGATCTTTGAGTCTCGTTCACCAAAATGAACTAATATTTTCTCTTCCCGTCTCTATGGGACTGACAGGAACAAGAGAAAGACTCGGACCTCAACTGTCGAGTCAGGTCAGAACCCATATGTTGTGTAATGCGCATGTGCAGTCAACAAAAAATGAACGAATCACTCTCTGAGACAACTCGGTAGTCCTGAGTCATATTAAAGATTCGTTCAAAATGAACGACACGCAACAGACTGCATCAAATTTAAAAAATGGATATCAGGCAATTAATAATAATAATAATAATAATAACGTTCGTTATTTTGAATAGAAATCATCACTCATACAGCAGCCATTCATCTCATCTCCGGTTTATTTGTGTTCGTATACATACAATATCCACGATCCGCCAGGGCTATATTCCAATCATACGCACATTTGAAGAGATAGGTAATAATTTTATGACATGTTTGTAAAATATTTCGTCATACAGAATAACATTTCTCATTGATTTATTCGATCTGAAGAACTAAAACAGCTAACTAGCGATTACTCTCCTCTTATTGATTCGCGTCAGCTATGACATCAGTGTAATAATATTAGTTTGTAAAGCTGTCAATCATCTCACGTGAACCACGTGACCAAAGGATGTCCTTCTGCAATGAAGCTGTCTGTGTCATTGCAGTCTGTGTCATTGATAAAATATATGGAAGACAAAAGTAAAAATATTTGATTCCAGCTTGTTAAATGTGAATATGTTCTAGTGTCTTCTCTCCTCTGTGACAGTCAACTGAATATCTTTGAGTTGTGGACAAAACGAGAGGACCATTTGAGGACCATTCCTGGGCATTTGGGGAAACACTGATCCACATTTTTCTGACATATTATAGACCAAACAACTAACCGATTAATTGAGAAAATATTAAACAGATTAATCGACTATGAAAATAATCCCAAATCCCTAATCATTATGTACAAGTGCATTGCATTGGAACCCCTGGATATAAGCCTCCCTCTCTATTCCTCTTTTTAAAAAAAATAGTTCTCTCTGTTTTGTCATTTAGTAAACTTTACAGATTTCAACCTTATTATTCTTTCTTGAGTCTCTTTAACAAGAACTTAGATTAATGTATGAATTGAATAGTGATTGTGTGACCTATATGAGGGAACAACCAGTGATACCCTTGGTAGTAATATCAAATGATAGCCTATAGCGATGTCATCAGGATACACATACACCGGTAGGCAGTGGCCCACCTTACTTATTTATAGTTTACCCACCTCTTTTTTACCACTACACCTCTGCAGATCTCTGATGTTTGGTTAAGGGTCACATTGACATGCAGGAAACAATTAAGATATTCGTATATTTAGGTTTTTAAGTGTTAAAATTAGTTGACATTTTAGTGATTTAATTATTAGTTTTTTTTTTATCAATTCAAAACAATACATTTTGTACATTAAACCTAGTCGTAACGATTGTATACGTTTAACTGACTTTAAGAAATTGTTATAAAAATGTATTATAATTTCTTTGCTTTTTTATGTCAATACAGTATGTTTAATAGGAAGTTTAAAATAAGTTAGAAAAAAAAAGTAGTCTAAAAATTAGTACGAATACATTACATAAAATGTGTAACATATAATTTTCATCACGTAATCTGTAGTAAATAATGGACTACAATTTGTAAGTAATCTACCCAGAACTACATGTATATGGACAATTCATGCATCAAAGTACTTACTGAAGATATGAAAGACAAATGTAACATGCTTGAAAACTGATTTAAGATTTTAATATAGGAGATATAGTTGAGCATTAGTTTCCTGAAAATGAAGGACATAAATGATAGCAAAAAAAAAAAAAAAAAAAAAAAAGACATTGGAGCAGTACAGCTGAAGGATGCACAAAGTTTTGCCTCAAATACCTCAGACCATGTCATTTCTCATCCAATAAGTGCAGCAGATCTAGGTGATCAAAAAGTAAAACTGCTTCAAGTTAACAGGAAGACAGAGTTTTAGTTTTTAGGAAGACAGCGACAGGAGAACTAGACTACTGGGTCATTGGTTCAGTAGAATAGTTTTAATACATTGAATTAAACCAGTCAGCTAGTTAACCTGTTTAATTAGTTTGCAACCACCTTGATCCATTATGAATATCTCAGAATGCTAATATCCATTAAAAACCATTACAATATGTTGTAAAAAAAAAAAAAAAAAAAAAAATTCAATTAAATAATCCCAACAAACCATCTACACAAGGAATCATGCAGATACATCCATATAGTAATTTCCTTCTCCAGCATACCTTTAAATGCACATGGCATGCATGCAAAGCTATAAACACATCTTAATTTGAGCATTTACCATTCAGCATCTAAAGATTTAAAAGAACAACTGAAGGCATTCGCATTCCCGCAACACTCAAGTGTTGTGCTTCAGATGTGCCTGTGACCTAGATGACATTTAAAATTGGTTTTCAGTCACCCTATAAGACACAGTTGTAAAAAGCTACATGGAAAGTAGTTTAAGGGCTTTAAGCACAGAGAGCAGAAACACTCCCACCTACCTATCCATCCATATGAAGCATGATTCACAAATTGTGCCCTGATGGCCAATGCTATTGATGGCTTTTCCATTATAAGCATTTTCTTGTCAACTTTTCCTTCATTAATGGTTCTCTACACTTATTCTTGGTTTCTTGGCATTTAGTTTCTCTACACTTACAGTTTCAAGTGATTATGATGGTCTCATGCAATTCATGATTTGAGTTAGTGGTAAATTATGATTAAATGGAAAAAGATCAGTGAAATTAACCTTTGGGCAACTTTTATGAACAGTAGCAAAAACAGTAATGAAAATACTTAATTTCAAGGGAACAGATGTTCATTTCATTAAAAAAAAATTTTTTATCTCTTTTCTTACAACAAAATATTGCATAAACAAAATGCAGCTTGTTTGTTTAATTGCATAATTCACTAATTTCTAGAAACTTCCCATTAGTAAGACCAATTATGAAACTGTGGGAGAAACAGAAGACCCCAGATTTAATAGTACCCTTTTATTATGACCATATGGAGCGAGAGCAAAACACCCTGACCAGTCTCTGTTCCTTTTAGCCCTTTCCAGGTCATGTGGTAGGAGGCACTTGATAGCTAGCATGGGCAAAGTTTATGCTGGCCTTATCAGGTCTGATCACCACCCCACCACCCCCACTTACTGGATGTGAATTGAAGCTCTTAAACATGGTGTGCAGTTGTTTCTGTTACACTCATTTCAAGTATTTTTGTCGGAAACGTACAAATTCAATCAGTGAAACCAAAAATACTTCGGTCATAATCATTTTCCCGATGTACATTGCTGGGAAACTAAATGCATTAACTATTTGCAGGAGCCAACCAAGAGTATATCAAGAGATATAATAAAACTTCAGTTCAAGATTAGGTGGGAAATCCTGCTGCAGCTAATTTCCTATTAGGTCATACTTTAAGAATGAGGAAAAGGGGGAAAAAAAGCGTGGTCCGATTTCTTTGGCAGTATAGCTCTGCGTACACAGAGCGGATGTACAGAGGGTTGAGGAGGTAGAGAGCTAGTCAAAAGCTTTCACCCACAGAGTTTATTTCATATGGATGGAGACAATGTTTAGCTCGAATTTTCCCCTTCACCCAACCACCATCATGTAGTTAAGGCTATTGGTGTTCAGTGTGACATCCTGATCTCATTGCTGAAGAGTCTGTGCCGATAAAAGAAATGTCAAAAGGAAGGTGTTCGTATATTGTCAAGCAACGATTGGACTGTTGGTAAGGAGAGTAACGCCCTCCCCACACCCTTGCTGGCACGGAAGCAGGCATAACCTAGAAGCCCCCACATGGCTCCTTTCAACACATTGCGTACTACCCAGCCAAATCGAGATGGTGGAGCCACACTAAAAGGAAAAGAAAAAGATTTTGGTCAAGATACATCTAGTACTATTAGATACCAAAGTACATGCAACTGTGTCGATACGTACCTCATGATCTCATGAATATTGAGCTCTTTATCCCAGTTCCTCTCAATACCAGGAACGTGACCCATCCCGACCACTCCAACCACCACAGCAGGCACTTCTGAAAAAAAAAAAAAGAAAAAACCTTCTGAATGAGATTAACATGACTCCAAATGTGTTTCTTGCTTGAATAAAGCACTGGCAGTTTTATTTTCTAATTATTTATACACAAATACAGCATACATTTATTATTTTAAATTAGCCTTTATTTTAATATTTTAATTTTCTTTATTTTAATATTTTAATTTTCTTTCGGTTAAGACGCAAGTGATTTTTAGTTAAAGGGATAGTCAACCCAAAATTGAAAACCGCTATAATTTGTGTCTTTCCAAACATGTACGACTTACTTTCTACTGTGGAACCATAAAGAAGATTGGAAAACATATGGAAAAAAAATACAATGGAAATCAATGGAAATCAAAATTGTCTGTTGGTATGGCATGAGGGTGAGTAAATGACTATTTACATTTTTTGGTGAACTATCCCTTTAACATAAAAACCCTGAGAATACCAGAATATGTATTTTTAAATTAAAGAAATATCCCTAGATCAAATAAGCATCACCATCACTTGATAGCAGAGCGGTGGAAAAGACTGCGGCATGCAGTACTCACTCTCAGCATTAGGAGGCGCCTCCACACAGCGCGCTGCTTGTCTAAGTGTGTGTGTGAGGTAGACGTCTCGTTCTGCAACAATAGTGCGGTGAAGGGCTGGAAACTCGCCAATCATTTCTGACATGGTCTGCTCCAGAAGATCCTTTTGCTTACACTTCTCTACATCCTCCTTACTGATAAAAGTAAGAACAAATACCAGAATAAGATACAGGTAAATTTAAACCAAACAAAAACATTTCCAGGCCATATTTCACCCACAATAAAAATAAAAAAATCATGTTTTTCTTAAAATTAAGCCTATATTTAGGACAGTTACTTTTACAACAATTATTGTCTTTAAAATAATGGTCCTAAATAAAGGCTTCATTAAGCTTGTTGGAATTCAATAAGATTTAATTTAGTCAAATTTGCTGCACTCCCTTTATTAAAAATATAAATAAAAATGTGAAAGATTAATTAAATTACTTTTGTATATGTTTGTTTTAAATATTAAATTAATAATGTTGATGAACTAATTTAAATTACAAATCATTTTTGTAAAAAAAAAAAAAAAAAGCCCTCAAATTAATGTTGAAGTCATTACTTTGGCAGAAGAAATTTTATTGGATTGGACACACTGTCAAAAGTGCTTATGCATTATATCAATCTTATTTAGTTTATTTCTTATCTTTGAACCCAAGCGTATCACTTCTAGACAACAACTATCCATTTTTATGTACACATGCAGCAGGCATCTTGGTGCTTTCTTGACTTGATTTTAAGACAGCATAAGATGTTTTAGATTATAAGAGAGTTCTTAAAATTGTCAAGAAGTGATGAATGTGCACATAAAGACAAAGTGGTGTAGACTTGTACCTGATGGGGTCAGAGAGGAAGCACAGGCCCCAGGCCAGACGAGCCTTCTGCCACAGGCTGAGAGCAGCTATTGCACGTTTAAAGGTTACTGGAATGGGCCGATCCCCAAGATGAAATTTACAGAAGGGCACTTTTCCTGCCTACATTGGGTAAAACAGAAAGAAATGCACATTTTATTTATGCAAATCAGTCTTTGCTGTGACATGCACCGTGTTGGCCACAGGTTTTATGTTTCAGGTTTCGTGACTATGCGCATTTATTGTTCTTTGATAATTGGTGACATCTGTTGGGAGTCAGAAGCGAGCGCATGAGTTACAGTGCATGTCAGGACCATGAGCGAGAGCATGTGCATACACACTGACCTCCTTAAAGGCTTCTCTAAACTCTCCTCCGGGGGCCATGCCCAGCTGTTCTGTAA